>NW_017731803.1:1253491-1264975 GCF_001890085.2 Hipposideros armiger | reverse complement strand
AGACTATAAGGACTTAGGGTTTCCACCTCACTGTTTTAGTCCCTAACCCAGAAAACCTAGACCATTTTATAGCTGTGCTGTTCATTGCTATTGTAACATGTAGCTATAGTCTACCCTGTCCAATATGGCTGCCACAAGCCACATGTGGCTAATTAAACTCAAATTAAATTTAAATGCAATAAAATGTTTACTTCCCCAGTTGCACTAGCTGTGTTTAACGTGGCCAATTGCTAGTCAATGCAGAGAAAGAACGTTTCTGTCCTGCAGAAAGTTCCACTGGACAACACTGGAGAACTCTTGTCCTAGACCATGATGAAATCGTTAGAGCCTATCTTCTCTTGGAAAATCCTTATGAAGAAGTGAAATGTGGAAAGTCGATTTTTGTTTGGTCATTTCTTTTTGTTTGTCTCTTTGTAACTGTGCTCTGAGCCAGGCTGCAGCCAGGCTTGCTGTAAACCCCGGGCCCCTCCACTCCTAGCTTCAGCCACGGAGGCCCTGCTTTTGTCTCATTTACCAATGGAAGTTGCCTGCTAGCACATGTTGTGTACAAATGGTTGTTTCTCTTAAACGATTGGAAACCTGTTCTTCTTGATTTATAGAGGCCTGATAGGTTTGGGAGGTTGATAAAAAGAAGTCACAGCCTTTTGGGACTTCCTCCTTACTATACCGTTCCCCTAACTTAATGGAGATGTGCCCAGGTTAAATATTATTATGATAGTATTGCTTATAAGATGTCTAGAATTGAGAGTATGGGGTTAAGGCAGAAAGAAGCAAAATGTGGAAAGATACACAATGGCATCTCTAGTTTTCTAGTGACAGCAGTAATTTTTTTAATTCTTATGTAGGTTTGTTGTTTTTTTTGTTTTGTTTTGTTTTTTGTTTTTGTTTTTCTTAATTCTTTTCCTTCCTCTCCCTCATTTCAAAATAATGATTTGATTCTTTCACTTTCTCCTAGGGTGACCAATACCAAGTTCAGAAATTATTTTTAAAAACATGAACTCATGGATTTTAATATGATGTGTTTCCGTTCATTACAGTTATCATTCTTTTTTCCACTCAGATTTTTGTACGTTTAGCTGAGGGGAACCTCATCACCTGGGCTCCTTTTCTTGGTATACCCTAATGGTCCCTGAAAGATTCCTTGCTTCCTGGTACAACCACATGCCCCACACGCGTTTTGTCATTCCCTACTTATATAATCACTCATTTCTCTAAGGGACTCTTAGGATATTTTTATAAGAAGAAATGCTCCATTTTGTCCTTTTTCTCCTATTTTAACACAGTCTACAGAAACACATACCCACAATACAGAAAGCTGAAAACAGTCCTTCAGCATTTAGATTAGTTTGAATATGAACATATTTACTACAGAAAAGGGTTATAATGTTAAACTGAAGATAAAAAGTTGAGTCAACTGCAACTGAAAAATAAATAAACTTTTTTTTTTTAAAGATAAAGAGTTGGGTAAAGGTCAACTTTTGTGATCACTTGAAGCAGTGATTCGTTCAGCCTTTTAGGCAAGTGGGCTTTTTGTTGTTCCATTTCAAATTATATTGCATACACCGGCCCTCTAACTGTTAGCTTCTCAAAACACACGTGTACATAAATACAAAAGTAGATATTCAGCTAATTGGAAATTAACAGAATTGTTGTTTCTTAAGATCTTTGTGCTGTAGCAGTAAGAAACCAGAGAGTTTAAAACATATTTTTTATTTTCTTTCACGCTCATTTAGGCGGTTCAGTTTTATCTGCACATCCTGGTTAATGAAAGACACAAAGGGCAAGGCATATAAACACTAATGAGTGGCCTTCTAGTAGGGCTGTTGGACAAAGGCAGGATAGCTTGTGATGTAAGATAAACCATGGTACTTTTAATATCCCCGAACCTCTTTTGCGATTTTCATGGCAGAGTGCTCGGTAACACTTTCTCTAGGCTAATAGAAACAACATGTAATATTCATTTATCCTCATTATATTCACTCCAAATGTTTCCTTAAAAAGTCCATTTCCCATTTTTGTTCTAAAATTTAAATTTCACCTTACTGCTATGCACACCAGCATTTCCCTTTTGGCAGTGTTTCTCGATGTAATAAACAAGATACCGAGCAGAGATAGGCTGGAATGAACATCTAGCATAGGTTTTGTCACCCCACTTCTGATTTCCTTTTGTCTTGTGTCTTGCCCAGGTAGAACCCATTTAGGTATAAATATGTATGCTAGTATCTGTGTTCGCTTCTTAGATCCTGTCACTGCTGCAAGTCCAGCCGTAACATGTAGGTTCATTTGGAAGAATTTGATCCTTGATTGCCATTTCAGTCAAGTAGGAGGAAAAGCCGAATCACCTCTTCCCTGAGAGAGCATTTCATACATCTCCATCTCTGTGATCACGCCGAGTCATTATGGAGCAGTTGGCTCTGATACGCTTGCACAGACACAAATTGAGTCCGACAGGACTGATGTCGCCTGGACTTTGCTGTCATTCGAAATGCTGGCATGAGGATGGAAGCTGTGAAAGAGAGAGTGGGGGGTTGGGAGGAAAGCTGATTCCTTTAGCACTTTTCCTATGCATGACGTTTTGAGAATTTAACATTTGATAGCTGTGAACTGCTTGATAAGTTGTTTTCCAGATAAGATTGATAGCAGTAGATGATTTAGAGCAGCTGGCTAGCTTTTGGTTTCAAGTAGATGTGTTTCGGTGTACAACTTGCTTCTTCATGGCACCCTCAAATCTGTTAAAAATAAAAAAAAAAGGCTATTTAGTGGAATGGTAATTAGAATGATTTCCCCCCTTCCTTCTAGTTTTATCTTTCCTGCATTCAAACCACTCATGCATAGTAATGAAAAAGATAATATCTTTTTAAAATTTAATATCTTTTTAAAATTTTTTATTATCATACTCATGCTCAGTTTCAGAAAAGACACACTATACTATCTACATTACAATACTTTTTAAGACAAGTTTATTTTAGTGGATTAAGTTATTTCTGGATATCTCTAGTATTTCCTGTCAAGAATTTTGTGTTTCAAATCTTTTAATATAGAAGATTTAAAGATATACTCCTTCATTTTGGGAATGAATTCTGATTGTCATTCTCAAGTTCTTACAATGAAAGAGGAAGCAATAGTATTCAGTATTCTCTCTCTCTCTCTCATAAGCCTACTCTATAAGATGCTATGCAAGATTTATTGATTGTTCTATGGGAACAATTATTTATCACCTGAAGACTCATACTTCAGATTATTGCTTGAAGCCAGTTATCGCTTCCCTTGTTTTCCATTCCCACCAGGACCACGATCACTCTTAAGGTCTGTGTTACTTCTCACCTGGGACTCCTGCTATGTTCTAATGGCATTCTCTAAATTATCCACATTCAGCTGTCAGTTACTCTTCCCAAAGCCTACTTCCATGTTGTTCCTCGGCTACAAAACATTAAATAGCTCTGAATAAAGCTTGGTTGACTTAGTTTTGCATCTCATGCTCTCCAAGACCTATTTTTTAAAAAGCCTGAATGAACCATTTCCTTTTGCCTCATCTTCGTTTGGTCTCCTAATGGATTCATCATGCCAACCCAGTGTCTCCTTGTGGTCCCCAGGCCAGCTGCATCTCAGCATCACCCAGAAGCTTGTTAGAAATGCAAATTCTTGGACAGGACCACAGACCTACTGAATCACAAACTCTGGGGGTGGCGCCCAGCTATCTGTTTCAACAAGCCTTCCAAGTGGTGCTGATGCATATAGACATTTGGGGAAACCCTGTTCAGGCCAACCAAGCAACTCACCTTTTCCAAAGCTCCATCCCACTGCCCTGCCTTAGCACACAGGTCTTGAAATGCCTTTCCCTCTTCCTGGTAAATTCCTGCCTGTATTCCAAGGCCCAGTTTGAGACATTGCTTTTTCTGTGATGCCATTCCTGATCCTATCTTTTATGGCATTGTTTCGTTTTCCTTCCTGGCACTAATCACTTATTAACTTGTACTAGTTATCTGATGTATCGGTCTTATATTCCCCACTAAACTAGTAAGTCAGAGGAAGGAATCGGACTCATTTTTGTATCTCCCGACACTTTGTGCTAAGCATCATCTCTGATACGCTGCACGCAGTAGGATCTCTAAAACGGTTTGTGGCCTTTTGATTTTACATGGAAGAGTGAGAAAATGAAGGCCTTGCCCAGGAGGCATATAAAAATCCTGTTAAATCAAAGTGGTTCATGCAAACTATTGTTTTGACTTATTGAAGCCAAACTAGACTTGAACGTTGATGTGTCTTCAGGGAAGAAGCCAAATGTGCGGGTGTAAAAAACCTAACCTCTACTATTTAGCTGAAGGAGTTGAATTAACCCTGTCACTTCACCGGGTGCCAAGGACGCAGCTGCCATTATTCTGTCAACAATAGCCTTTTATCATGCACAGTGGAAGTTCTCTGATTTTTTTCCTATAGCATTGGTGTGCTTTCTTCTACTGATGTATTTATTCACTTACTGTTTCCTAAGAAGTGACTGTTTCTTCCCATAGAGTGTTGGCCAAAAGACGGCATAGCAGACACTGAAATCCAGGGTGGGTGGCTTTGGAATGGCCTGGACATGGGAACAGGATAGGCTAGGGCTGCCCCATTTTACAAACCAGGTTATTTGCTTCCTCCTACAAGGGTGTCACGGTTACAATTTATTGTGTATCTGTCATGGGTCATGTCTCTCAGTGGTGGTTGCGATGGAACCGGGGGACAAGAGAGAGAAATCTAAGCTTTCTGTTTTCTTCCTTTTCTTTGCTCTCTCTCCCCTCACAGGCTCTGAAAGTGTTCCAGCTGAAATTTCCGATCGGACACACTCGCTGCGGCGTCAGAGGCAGTGATTCCAAGCTGCGAGCGCGCGCTGCTGCCAGGCCACAGGATGGTGCGCGTAGCCAGGCCGCTGCTGCTGCTGCTCGCTGTCTTCCTCCGCGCAGACGCCGAGAGTAAGCCATTCCCCCTATTCCAGGGGCTGGGACCACAATGAGCGGTTTTGTTTGCAGTTGGCACCAGGCTCGGGGCCTCTGAATAGGTTGCCTTTGGAAGTAAATCCTGAGACACTGGGATCCTCCTTGGCTACTTGCCAGCCTTTGAAAGGGATTATTGATGTGACTTCCTTACCGTTTCCTCTCTCTTAATACCCCCTTTCTTTTATGCATCTAGCTGCGCTTCATGTTTTTGTCCTTTTTGGGGGGGATACTGTTACCATTTGGGTGGCAAAGATATTATGAGCCCAATGGTAGAACCAAAACGGGGTAAACCAGTTGTTTTTTGCCAATACGTAAATGTTGTTCAGACTCATTAGACATTTCTTTAGTTTTGTGGATATTTCTATGTTTAGAAAAACACACAATGTCACATTGAGCCCAATTAAACTTCCAAGCCCCTTGTAGCTGTCATAGCAGCTGTTCTAACGTACTGTTTCCGACAGCTGTCGTGGAGTACAGTATTCAAACACATCAAGCAGAACTGACAACGTAGTGGCTGGATGAAGGGTGTGGAAGTGTGGGGAGAATTCTGTGGCATACAGACGCCCGAGTTCCGATGATTGGACTCAGTTTATGACACTGAGATTGTGGTCAATTAGCTTGCCAATTAAGGAGAAGATCATATCTCCTTCATAATTAGGGGATCATTAGGCCTACCTTGTTTACATATGTTTCTTTTCCTATCTGTCCTGTGGCCTTTTGGAAGCTTTAGCCCTGGAAAAAGTCATATCTCCAGCTTGTACTCACAGCATATCTGGTTCCTCGGTAGTAGTTGAGCTCATATGAGAGTTGGCCATTCTCATTGGGAGTCCCCTGCTACTATTAAAATGCATGACATCTGCAGTCATTAACTTTTCCTCCACCGACTAGTTCAGTGAGATTAAATTTAATTCGTGTTAAGGATGTTTCGAAGACAAGGAGCCTGTGTCATGTTGGCCCCTACCTATTAATTGCATTTTGACAAGAATTTCCTCAATAGCAGCCAATTTCTTTGTTTAAATAGGAGCTCTCTTTAGCTTTCCAGGACTGAAAGGAATAATGTTAATAATAGAATACATATGGAACATGCATGTTTTAAGCACAATGTTCTCTAGTTAATAGTGTATATAGTCTCCTAATTAGCACTTGGGAGTGTTGGTTTAGGGTGAAGCCAAGGAATTTCTCATTACAATGCCAGCAAATAATTAACTGGGAAAAGACCCAGAAAGATGCTCTTGTTATTTTAAAGCCCTTTATGTCAAAATCTATTTTAATATTGAAATCTAAATTTAGTTTATTAAATAAATCAGACATATGGCTTTATTTTTCTGTGTTGGCTAGAGTGAAGAAGTAAGTTGTTTTACAATTGTTAATTTTTGGCAAAAGCATGTGAAGACCCTGGGAACCCGTTTTCATATCAGATCGCAGTTAGAGACTTTCTTAAAGTTACTAGATATAATTATCATATATCCATGAAATTACCCTTTCAGATAAGTAAAAATGTTCTTGTGCTGACCAGCTATTCTTTTGCTTAATTTGATGGTGGGAAGTGGCAGACAGATGTCGAGAGTTGAGGAATAAATACTTTTAAAATTATGTTTAAAAAAACACTCTACATTGCAGAGGATTCTCACCTACTTCGTCTTTTCCTGCTCCTCCTCTTCTACCTCTCCCTCTCCTGTCTTTCTTCACACTTCCTATACAATAGAGTCTCACAAAAGAAATAACAAAGACACGCATTAGCAATTTTTAGTTAAATTAAGATATTTATCATGTTATATATTCATGTGATATCAGCTTTCAATCTCAAGATGTAACCTGAAAAGAGTCCATTCTCTCTTACTCTTCCCACTGCAGCTAAACAGTGGGGACAGGCTGCTTCTTTGCAAATGAATTTTGTATATGTTGCCCTTGTCTACTTAGCCTTGATTTAGTATATTTCCCCTTTAACAGATTAATTTGCATTGCTGAATAACATGTGTAACCTGAGCCTTTCCAGTGAAAGAGGGAAAATTAGCCATTTTTTTAAAAGCATATTTTAAAAGAAGAAAGAACATCTCTTAGTAAAGTATTGGATGATATTCATGGTACATGAAAGCACATGATAGAGTTGGAAATATAATTTGTTACTAAAAAATGTTTAAAGAACAACTGATCAAATATAATCTAGATTGTCACCCATTAAATTGTGCTATTACCGTCCCTTAAAATGCTGAAGAAAATCAAGATATAGGTAGCACTGAAGAAAAAAAATTGATTTCTTTACCATCATGTAAAAATTATATTTCTCATGCTTCTGTTACCTGTGTCACTGGTTTGTGTCTCTGTACTTTCATGAGTACCTTTAGCCATATTTGTTTATCCTTTTACCTAAATGTGTTTTGTATTTGCACAAACAATCGGGAGTTATATTTCAAAATTTAATAGTAGTTTGTCAGAGACATTTGAGAATTATGAAATAATTATTTTTTGCTCTGTTTTGAGGAAGAGGACTACAAGGGGGTAGGGAATGAAAAGAAGTCGCTCTAGTTTACAGTATCAATTTAATGTGTTCAACTCACTCCCTTTTGAAACGATTAACTCCAAAGAGCCAAGGTGTCAGGATAATCATCTGCAGTGTGGAACACCACAACGAAGAGTTAGGTGTGTGTTGCATTACGTAGGAGAGCTTTATGAGCCTTTGTTCAAACTCAGGTTGAAAAATTGTGATGATATCCATTTAGCAGAAAATCACAGTCTTTGCCATTGACCATTTAAAACGTCCTGCAGGTCCCCACTATTAGTCTAGATGTGCGCATGGATCTTATTTCTTTTCATTCCTATGTCTTGAATGCTCAAAGTGATTTTGCTTGTTGTTTCTTGAATACATGTACACGTGGTAGAGCTATAGTCTCGGGGAAGAGTTAAGTGTGACTCCTGTTTCAGCACTGGGAGCAGCCCTTCCTCGTGCCAGGCTAACCAGTTTTCTATAATAGTTGAGCTAATGGCCCGATTGAGGTCAATTCTGGTTTAGGTAGTAGTCTGACTGAGGTTAATTCAAGAATAACATGCATGCAAATTCAAGATGAATTTAGATGAGATAATATTAGTGTAATCCTGGGCTGAATATTTTTCTTTTAGTTGAATTTCCGTAATAATTTCTGGTAGTTTTATTTCACATGGAACATTCATTTGTTATTTACCAGTCTTCTTTTTTTTTTTTTTTCAACTACAAGTGTGCTGTTAGCACCTTTTTTCATCACACTGGTTTTACTTTAATGAAATTGCTTACTGCTTACTGTTTTTATATTCTAGACCTGAGTTTACACTGTGGCCACTATAATTGGAGCTGAATGTTTACTGGATCTTCATTAGAAACATAACTCTTAACAGTTTAATTTCTCAAATGTTTTAGTTCATCCATTTTCTGTTACCTGTGACATTTTTTAAACCTCAGGTGGTGAATTCTCCCTCCTTTTCCTTCTTTATTGTTAAGGAGCCTTCCTATAGTCCCTATGTACTCACTGTTTCTGTCCAATATGAAAGCAATTGCTTTCTCCCCCTTTCGTATTGCATCACTATATCCAGGGAACTTCTTTATCTCTTTGGCATTAGATAATAGATTGATATCTATGTTGGAAAATAACCATTTTTCCCTTATGTATTTGCTGATGGGCAGCACAGGGTAACAGTTAAGAAAGTGAACTCAGAAGCCCGAGCCTGTTTTTAAATTCTTGCTGTCATTTTATAGTCTGGAGCAGGATCCGTCATGCTCTTTGCCTCAGTTTCCCTTTCTTTAAATGTGAATGATGGTGATGTTGGTAATGATGATGGTGTAGTATAGGACCTTGGGTTTTGTGAGGATTAAATGTGTTAATGTAAAACACTGGTGGGTAGGTGTTTGGTAAATATTACCTGTTATTATATCATTATTCAAAAACATTCAGCTAACATTTTTACTGAGCACTTGTGTTAGGTACTGTGGTAAAATTCCTTCATGTGACCTACAGGTTGTCAAAATTGAGGTGGTTGATAAACCGAGTTTTCTTGCAGCATGTTAAGTCCCCACCTTGCTTTTCTATAAACTTCTGTACATAAAAGGTTCTTATGAACTCTAGTTCCAGAAATTAAGCTGAAGATTAAGAGGGAAAAATATGAAGCCTATCGCCTATCTGCTTGAATTAAGCTTTTTAAAAATCTCCTCCCTTAGACTTACCAATTTAAAATTAATTTGGCTTGGGCTGATGGGTAATGGAACGTTCTCATGTTTTCGTTCTGTTGCTTCGTGTCATGCACTTTCTTAAGCTGCTCAGAGGGTGAAGCTATAGATATTTAATGTAAACAAATATAATAATATATGGGCCAGTGGTCCAGAGAGCTAGAGATGGAGGTAAGCATGATAAGGAAGAGAGTGAGTGGCTTTTGATACGGCCAGACATTATTCTGTAAAAATAAATAAATGAATAAATGAATGAATGAATGAATGAATGAATGAATAAGGAAAAGAAACATGATTGGATTAAAGGGCAAGGTAAATGACTCCTTCTGACAAATAGCTTAAGCAAAGTAATTAGACCAAACACGAAGTTAGGAGTTGTACAGGATGGCTTTCTTAGGTTATCAAAATGCATGCCTCCCAGCAAACAAGTACATTTCACTCTGAGAACAGTCATACCTCATTAAAAATGTCTTTTTGCTTTTATTTTAGATTATGAGTGGCTGGGTATTTATTTATTTATTTATTTATTTATTTATTTATTTCACAAACCGTTAAACCTTCCTTTAAAAGGTGCATTCTTTGGAATGACGAAAATGTTCTAAAATAAGATTGGGGTGATGGTGCTAATTGAGTATAAACACACTAAACGCCATTGATTTGTACACTTTTAAATGGATGAACTATATGATGTGAATTATGTCTCAGTAAAGCTATTTAAAGAAAGGAAAGGTGAGTTGCTGTTAACCCAGCGCCTTGGTTAGATTCCCTTTGGTATGTACATCTTGGTTTCTTCAGGCCAGTTTGAACAGACATGCGCGTTGAGGAAAGCGGGGAGAAAGCCGGTTCCTGTACCATGCATACCAGTGCCTTCCTTGTTTTCCTTTTCTTTGAATTTACAGAGGTGTGGCAAAATAAAAACCTGGCTTCCCTCTCCTCCGTCCTCCCCTCACTTGAAAGTAGCTAAATTAGCAGCATCCAGCTGTCTGCAGCAAGGAAAATATTCCAGCTATTTTACTGATCCCCCATCACAGAGTTTGCTGAGGCTTTCTGAATTAATTGCTCCCAGCAGAGCTAGAGCTACCTAGTAAGGTTAGGACTATGTCTCAACATTAACAAATGAGTACATTTCAAAGCATTTTGAGTGTAAAGGGATTTGCTTTTTTTTTAATCTAAACTATAACATATTTGTTATCTCTGATCTCCATTTGTGATGAGGCCCTATGCTCAAAGGATGGAATAATATCTAAACTATTTGTGAATTACTTCTTGTTATTGCTGATAGCCTGATTGTAAATGATTAATCTGTTCAATGATCTTCCCATTTCTGTCCCTTCACATACTTTGTTTCTTTAATTTTACTCAGTTAGCTACTATTTACCTGACTTATTCCAAATAACCTTCATTTGTTTGGGAGACCCCATACTCCTGAACATATTGTCTTGCTTCAGTTAATTCAGAAAACCTCCCCCACCAGCATCTATCTTGAAATGAAGAATCAGAGAGTAAAAAAGTGATTGTGTGGAAAACAATTTCCTTACCTATAATCCTGTCTTCCCTCTTTTCTTCAATTTGCTTTAGATTTATTTTTTTTTTTCACTTACCAAGCAAGTGTGTATGGGTGTGTGTGCATGCACGCACGTATGTGCGTGTGCGTGCATGCTTGCTGCATGAAAAGCTTTGTGCAAAATGATGGAGGTATAAAGATTTAAAGAAGTTGCGATCCCGTATCAACTTATAATCTGTTTTCAGAATCCATAGCTCATTTTTCAAACTCTCTCAAGACGTATTTTCAAACTTTATCTCCAGTCAGGAAGTAGTACTTAAGAATATAGACTCGGGAGCTGGAGTACCAGTGTTTAGATCCTTCCTCTGCTGTATAGTTATTGTGACCGTGGGCAAGTTAAAAATTTTTATGTACTTCTCATCTTGTAAAATGAAGATTGAAAATAGCACACGCTCGATATGGTTATCATAAGAATTAAATAAAGAACTGCTTGCAAAGCATTTTGAATAACAGGATTAAATATTCACTAAATATTAGTTTCTAAATATTCACATAAATATTATGCTTTTTTCTCATTAGCTTGCATCATTTCCAAATTCGAGGCATCCATGTTTAGATCTCCATTGACATTTATTATTCCATGAACTTCATAATTTGAGCAGTATCTTTTAAAAAGTGTAAATATGTACCTTTATTACATTTATGCCTCCAAAGGACATTTAGTCAATTGGCTCATTCATGTATTTAAGTCCTTTTAATAAATGTTTATTGAACATAACTTTTGTGCCAAGCATTGAGATAACTAATGGGGG
>NW_017731803.1:1250850-1252076 GCF_001890085.2 Hipposideros armiger | reverse complement strand
TATTCACTCTACGATTTGTGATGGGTTTAGCAAAATCACAACCTAGTATTGTGACAGTCATTTTATACTGCAGTTGTTAAATGTGACATTAAAATATACTAAGTACTTGACGTCTTTAGTTTAAAAAAAGTAAAAAAATACATTGCTTTTCAGGTAAAAGTACAGAAAGCATAACAGATCTATAAAACTAAATACATTCCTGTAGTTTTTCTTTTCTTTCTTAGTTGTTTGCTCTTATTGTTAAATCAATGTTTAAGATGCTTATAAAGAAGTGAGAAAAAAAAATGAATCTCTGTTTATCACCAAAAATGCCATTCATAGGTTTAAGCTATGGTGATTTCAGGTTAATACAAAGAAAATTCCAACATTTAATGCAAGAGTAACATTTTGAGTAAATACCTATTCTGGGCCCCAAACAAGCCAGACCCTGATTCCTGTTATCACAAAATTTACATTCCAGTTGTTGGAGTGGGACTGGGGTGGGAGGTAAGGGGGGAGAGAGGCAGTAAGACAAGGTCATAGACAAAGGTAAATGAATAGCATGATTTTGGATAGTTATAAATGCTGCAAAGATAATAAAATAGCTATGAGAGTGAGGGGGAGGGTACTGGGAGTGGGGACAGGGCACGCCTTCATTTTATATCAAGGATGGTGTTGCTGAGTGAGATATAGCACTTAAGTTGAATGATTGGATGGGCCATTCATGAAAAAGTGGGAGCTCAGAGCATGCAGGTAGATAGAGCCGTGTTTTGCAAAGGGTTTAAGGCAAGAAGGAGCCTACTGTGCTCAAGGGACAAAATAAGGCCCAGGAGACTGGAGCATAACAAGTGAGAAGAAATAGGTGGCAGAGGCAGGTCATGTGACCCTGTAGGTTTTGTAAGGAGTTTGCAAGTATGTAGGGACATGGTACATTCTTCAGATATCTACCTGTGAAACTCGAGTTGGCCACTACTGTCCTCTACTGGAACATAAATAAATGTTTATTTCACAAATAGTGCATTGAAGGATTGGTACACTCTCTTGATCAAGTTACAAATTCATTATCTAAACAGCTTAGTTGAAATTTCCTTTGTCCCAACCCATATAGACTTTGAACACTAAAGCTTTTGGTTACCGAAAGCCACAAGTGTCTGCTTTTAGCTCTTTAGCTCTAGACAGTTCTGTTTTTCTCTTAACAGATGCTAGTTTCATACTGGAAACATGCAATTAAGTCTGTACTTTCCATT
>NW_017731803.1:1211483-1247750 GCF_001890085.2 Hipposideros armiger | reverse complement strand
AAAAAACAATAGGATCCCTAAATGACTCCTAGGTTCTATCCTATATCCTATATAGATGAAAACATTAAAATCGTTCCTGTTAAACCTTTTCCGCTTGGGGAAATAAAAAACTTTATTGCTTATGTGATTTTACATATTTGCATGTAATTTTAAGCCCAATGAGAATGTAGAGTAATAAGTCAAATAAGGATTAATAAATCATAACTTAAGTATGTTTTCTCTAAAGTCATGTGTTGTCATCAATCAGATTTGGCTTAAATTCTGGCCCCTCTTCTTACCTGGAGCAAGTTTCTCATTTCTTCTGGCTCTTTGGGGACGCTCATAGTTCTTACTGGTCCCTGTGAGGTTTAAATGAGATCCTGTATGTGGAGTCCACTAAGTGCCTGATGTGTGGCAGGTATTCAATAAGGTTCGTTTTCATCCCATTATGTTTGATAATGCTTGATGTGTGCAGAAATCAGCTGTCTAGCATTTTCAACTATTGACATAATTTCAGATCAAGGCAATAAGCTATATATACCTGACAGCAGCAACAAACCAAAAAAAAAAAGTGTCCATAGCATAGAGATGTGTAATATAACTTATGTGCTACACTCTTAGTGAAATTGTTCCATGCTACGATTATGCCATGGGTGGAGCCCAGGGTTTCCAAGTTTCACAATATTGACATTTTAGGCTGGATAATCCTTTGTGGTGAGGGACCGACCTGAATACTGTAGGATGTGTAGCAACATTCTTGGCTTCTACCCAGTAGCAACCTAGCCCCTGACTGTGACAACAAAAATGTGTTTAGATATGGCTAAGTACCCCCTGGGGGCCAAATCAACCCTGGTTGAGAACCACTAATGGTGTGTAAACTGGGGAACCGCATGCTAGGGTAGAGATTAGGAGAGGTATTACAGATACTAACTTTCTAGCTTCCATGAGGCTTGGAATGGGGAAATTTTGTCAGAAATACAATAGACCCTTCACAAGTTCTTGAAATCAGCTATGAAAATGGGGAAAGGAAAATCATAGCTCTGTTTAATATATGTATAACCGGAGGCAGATTGCCTAATTTCATCATGTCTTGGTTTTGTTGTCTGGAGTACTGCTTGGTAGTTGTAAGGTCACTGTGAAGATTAAATATTAATCAATGTTAAGTGCTTAGAACTATGCCTCACACAGAGTAAGCACTAAATACATGTTAGCCATTGTTATTATTATATTAACTATGTATTATATAGTATATTAACTTAATTTGTTAATATATTATTTTTATTTTACTTTATGTTAGCAATAAAATGCAATTTTATATCATAGTAATGAGATAATACCTTCCCCTTGTATAGTTATGTAAACACTTGACATCTTTAATTGGTCTCTGAGTATTCTAGGAGTAGGCAGCATACATTCTGTTATCACCACTTCTCAGACAAAAGATACCAAGGGCCAAAGCAGATGACCTGCCTGAAGCAAAAAGATGACTAGGTGATGGAGGAGGACCTAGAACTTAGCTCACTGACATTGATGCCTGTCCAGGGAGGAGGCAGAACAGTTAAGAAGAGCAGGCGCGAGGACTCGGGATGCACAGCAGCCAGATGTGTGCAGAGGCCTAGGCGACGCCACCACCACAGCAGGCCCTGAGGCCCGTCTGCGCTGTAGTTGGCCAGGGACCTCACAGATAGTTCGGAAGGAGAATTCAGAGTCATGGAGAAAAGATGATATCATATTCACAGCTTCTGTACTGTGTAAGAAACAGAGAAGCATGGAATGACTTTTACAAAGACTCTTTCCATTTTAATTAAAAAAAGAAAATAGTATTGATTTGGAAAATTTTACATTCTCTTTCTGCAACCAGTGTTTTCTCATAAAATAATTTTCATTTTTCATTAGGCTTCTTTGTTGCTCCTATCTGTGAATTTGACTCTACATTGTCAACAGCTGCTTTGATATCGTATCCCCGTAATCATGATGTGCCATCCTCCTAGTCATGATGTGGCGGACTGGAAATCATGGCCAAAATATTTCACAGCTTCTTTCATGGTAGAGTCAGATTCCCCTTCCCTCGAATGCGGGTTGGTCCCTTGATGCGCTTTGACCAATAGAATGCTGCAGAAGTGATATTACACTAGTCATGGGCCTGACTCTTAGACTACTGGGAGCCTCCCTCCCACTCTGTGGCATTTTGCGTCATCACAGGAAGATGCCCAACCAACCTGCTGGAAAGACCCCATGGAAGAATGAAATTCCCAGACAGTCCAACATACTGGAGCCATCCCAGTTAACCAGCCAGATATGTGAGCAAAGCCATCTTGGCTTCCCAGCCTCCTCCTGATGACTGTAAGGCATGTGAGTGACCTCAGGTGAGATGAGAAGAACCGCCCAGCTGAAGCATGCATGGCAGAATCCTGTACAAAGAAATCTTTGCCTTAGGCAAGTTTTGTGGTGGTTGAAACACAGCAATAAATTAACACATGGTGATTATTGTCATCAAAATGAAGCACCAACCGGCTTAAGTAGCAACCTTCTACCTGAAGTTGCTTTATTCTATCTTCTCCTCTGCAACTATAACACAGATGATGTTCTAGATAACAAGCATTTAAAGGACATCCTTTTTTGCATAGATGAACACATTGATATACATTGGTTAAAGCCCTTCCTAGTCTGAATCCTTTACATATTTGCATGCCTGTTGACCAGAGGGCAGCGTATGTTTTCTGTGAAGGACCATGTAGTAAAATAAACATTTTTGGCTTTGTGGGCTATATAGACTGTCTCACGGCTATCAAACTCTGCTGTTAGAGCAAGAAAGCAGCCACAGACAATATATAAATAAATGGGAGTGACTGTGTTCCAAGAAAACTTTATGTACAAAAATATGCAGTGGAGCCAGATTTGGTCTAAGGTTCATGGCTTGACAGCCCCTGCTTTTGACCTGACTCACTGGTTCTCACCAAACAGTAGGAAGCGGAGGATATGTATCAGCAGGAGAACTTTGTTTTAACCTGGTGAGATTAGGTAAGGCAAAGAGACACGTTTGATTAGTATCTTTTAGCATTTTGCTTTGTTAATAATTTTTATTAGGAGCAGTTGAATTAGAATGAATAAGTTCAAGGAGCACATCTCTTGATAAACAGAGATGTTTAGTAGCTCTTAACCTTTACAATTTATGCAGAAAAAGCTTTGCATGTATACGCTTTATGTCTTTTGGGGTGCTTCCGGTACTTGGCTGTTAGTGCCACTTACAGCAACTTATAGCAAACTCCTAAAAAATGAATGATTTATCGGGTATGGGATAGTTTTTGTGGCACTGGAAGCCTTACATTTGGAGTTATGATCATCTTAAATATAGAAAAAAACAGTGGTGAAAAGTGTTACATTTGCTCGGAATGGTGTTAAACAGGGTCTGAAAAGAAACAAGTTTGCAATCATGGGTATCCAAGCTTGATATTGGTTTCATGAAGGCAGGGGAAAGCAGAAATGTCATGGTGAATTTGATCACTTCATGGATACTTCTGGTACAGATGTACTCTGCACCATCCCAGTGATTATCAATCAAAAGCAAAATAAAACTCAAACAAGAATGCACCATTGACCCAGTGGCAATGCTCAGAAATAACACTTGTGATCCAGGATGTCAGCAAATTGCAAACTCCTTATGGGGCATGGAGAGGGGGTGGTTTGCAATGGGTTGCAACTGTAATCTCTGACTCACATGGGAACATTTCAAGAACCAACTATTGCCAGTTTGTCCTGGCAGCTGGTAGAAGACACAAGTTTCTGAAAATGTATGAAGGGTATAACTATACTCTTCTAAGGATGGAGGTTGTTTACCGTTGTATGAAGAAATGGCACTAATTAGATTAAACAAAAATTTTGGCTGAGTATGAAGGAAAATGACTCATGGTTAAGTCTATTCGACTATGGAGTAAAATCTCAAGGGAAAGAAATCAGAGCCCCACCGCGTGAATCATTGGATGTAAGCAACACAAACCACTGTGAAGAACTAACTACTGTTTCTGAAATAATCAAAACTACATCAGCAAAGAGATATAAAAAGATCATTTGGCAACTGTGAAATGTATCATTCTTTTTGCATTTTAATTGTTCTGATTTGGAGTGAGAAATGCAAACAGGAAGGGTATTATGATAATTGTAATAAAACAATGGCTTGTATTCTGGGATCTATTTTCTCTAGAGAGTTTGCAGTTTGACAAGTGGATCTGACACTGCCATCGGACAGGGAATAAATTGGCTCACTTCTGTTTCGTGTATTTACTCAGGCCCCCAGGCTCCTCTTTGTAGCCTTAAAGAAGCTTTCACAAATTACTCATGATCACCAACATTCTTTTGAGCTCAAAAAGTGCTTTCCAGCCTTGCTAGTATTCTCCCTTTCTGACTGCTTTGCAATTCCACATGTTACCTATTCTTCCAGGTCCATCTTCCAGGTGCTGTCTTTGGCCACTCATAGTGCCCATTGATGTCTCAGGTGCTGGAGATAACAAAAAGGGCTAAGTCACTACTCTTAGATTAGTGGGGGGAGGCAATAAAGAGATAATTGCAACATGCAGTAGTAGACATGAGCACAAGGTGTTGCCAGTAGCAACTCGTTGGAATTTGGAGAAATGTGAACAGGTATGTCAGAGACAGAAAACATACTACAAGGCATTCAGGCAAAGCATGGCACTTGTGTGGTAGATCAGTGAGTCTCAACCTGGTGATATGTAGGATTCACTTGGGGATAAAATATAACTATATAGGCCCCACGCTGACCAATTAACTCCAAATATATAGAGGCAAGGGCTGAGCATTGGTGATTTAAAAAATGCTCCTTAGTTCATTCTCAAGTACAGCCCAATATTACCAACGTGTAAGGGAAGCAATGAAAACTTTTAAATTGGGAAGTGATGTGGTCCAACTTGCATTTCTGGTAGGTCACTGACAGTTGTTTGGAGGATGAACTTGAGGGTGAGACACCACTTGAGAGACAGCTGTAAACTCAGGCAGAATAAGGAATGTTTGAACTGTGGTTGCGGTTCTATGACAAAGAGGTGCCAGGAACAAATTGTATTAAAAAGGATTAAAAACTTGCAGGCTTATAATTTCATGGCAGATTGAATTGGTAAGTACTGGATGAGCCACAGAGGGAACAGCTAGAGAAGTGTTCACCCTTCTTTGTGTATTTCTGTTCCACCCCAGCCCTCCTCTGCCAATTCATCTACTGCATATTATTATGGTTTTTGTGTTTCTCTTAACAGTTTTCATAGATGTCATATATTACTTTTAGTAGTTGTCTAACGTTCTCATTTCCTATGCCCAGGGCAACTATATTTACTTATCTCAGACTCTGCCTGACCCTGTCCGAATACTGGGCCTTGATTATAGGCAGCGGTAGCAAAATCAATGCCAAATTCATTACTGATTTGGATTAGTCGAGTCAAATTCATTATTGAACCAGGCCAGTAGTAAAAGAAACCATCAGCCATCAAAGAGGCAACCACCAAAATGGGAAAAGATATTTGCAATCAACACCTCCTATAAGAGGCTAATATCTAAAATATATAAAGAGCTCATACAACTCAACAACAAAAAGACAAATAATCCAATTAAAAAATGGACAGAGGACCTGAACAGACATGTCTCCCAAGAAGACTTATAAATGACCAACAGATACATGAAAAAATGCCCAACTTCACTAGCTATTAGGGACATGCAAATCCAAGCCACAGTGAGACATCACTTCACACAGGGTAGAATGGTTATTGTCAACAAGAAAAAATAATAACAAGTGTTGGAGAGGCTGTGGGGGAAAAGGAACCTTCATACACTGTTGGTGGGAATGTAAACTGGTACAGCCACTATGGGCAACGTTATGGAGGCATTTCAAAATTTAGAATAGAATTACCATATGACCCAGTACTTCTTCTGGATATCTACCCCTAAAATCTGAAAACATTTATCCGTGAAGATATATATAACCCTATGCTCTTGCAGCACTATCCCTGGTGGCCAAGACGTGGAACAACCAAAGTGTCCTTCGATATAATCAGGTAAAGAAGATGTGGTACCTATACACAATGGAGTACTACTCTGCCATAAGAAAAGATGAAATAGTGCCATTTGTGACAACATAGATGGATGTTGAGATTATCACGCTAAGCAAAATAAAGCAGAGAAAAAGTTGGGAACCATTTGATGTCACTCATATGTGGATATAAAACTGAAAGCAACAAAGAAACAAGACAAAGAAACAAAGAAACAAAACTCATAGACACAGACAACAGTTTAGTGGTCACCAAAGGGGAAGGGGGAAAGGTGGTCAAATATATGGTGATGGAAGGAGAGTTGACTGGGTGGTGAGCACACAACATGGTATATAGAGGATGTATTATGGAATTGTACACTTGAAACCTGTATAATTTTGTTAACCAATGTCACCCCAGTAAATTTAAAAACTAAGTAAGTAAAAAACAAAAACGATTTTTTAAAAAAAGGAAGGAAGGAAGGAAGCAAAGAAGGAAGGAAGGAGAAAGGAAAGGAAGAGGAAAGAAGGAGGAAAGAAGGAAAACAAAATAAGAAATTGTGCTGGATATCATGAAGGAAGCAACCACCCAGGCCTTCCTTGCATCTTGGGAATGCTGGCCCAGGATCTTCTGATTTTCCTAGAGCAGCTTGAAATCTACATTTGTATGTGAAACTTCCTACATTTTTACACATTGGCTTGAGTTAACAATTGTTAAGCAATATCAATACTGAGGCCAAGGGAAAAACATCTTTGGGATGGATCTAGTCTGGGACCGCAAGTTTTTGTATATAGGGCCTGAGTAGACATTTGTAGAATCGAAATGAATAAAATTTCCCAATCCCAGCACTTTCAAGCTCTTTCTGTGGTTTAACAGTAGCAGAAATTTTAACAAAGCACCAGCAGCAAACATTCAGGCTGATTCTATTTGTGCAAAGTGAATTAGAGAATGGATTCCATTACCTGGTATTTCTCACACTACACTCTAAAGCAGAAGGAGAAGTTTAAAGTACTTTGACTACAATTATATAGATACTTCTGGTGAAGGTGAATTCAGGGTGCTGAATTATTCATTTAAATCCTTCCCTTCCCAGCTTTGTGTGTTCTAACAATGCCAGCATTAAGGAACTCATGTGGCCCCTCAGGGCCTGAGGCTAGGGGAGGGGTTCTCCTCCCTTCTCTTAGGGCTTCTCCCTCCAGGGTGAGCATGGTTACTGGAGCTCCTTTTTCTCTCAGGACTCCTCTGACTACCCAATGAGAAGCCTCAGAATGTTCAAGGCTAAAGAGCAGTTGGACAGTTGTTCAGCCAGTGAATTAGCATTTCAAAGGCTGGTGCTCAGAAGGGAGCTGCCCAAGCCAGCAGCTGGGTGGACACAGGATTTTATTCCTAAGGCTCTGTCTTGGTGACAAGGTAGTTCTGTGCAGATGACTTTCTAATTGTATGAAGACTAAAGCTTTGGTATTAAAATGTTTTGTTTTATCTATTTTGATGGAATGCACTCTAGAATGTACCTTTTCATTCTCAATATTAAATAGATCAAATGAAGCATGATTGTTGCTTTGTTATCTGGGTGACACTCATCAGAAATATCAGTTTATATATTTCCCACTGTTACATTGAGATGCCTTTGAAGAATTACTGTGGTATATAGTGAGCCCATACTGCTAAACTTTTGTAGGTTCTTATATGTCTTATAATTTTACTCAGAAGAAATATGGTGTGGTAGAATGGCACTGGCATTTTTAATGAAAGATATGGGTTCAAATCTTGTCTTTTGCTATTTATAGAGGGGTAGTCTTGGGCAAATTCAATATATATATATATATATATATATTTTAATTCAGTTATTATATATTCTGCGCCTACTACCTGTCAGCATGTTGCTGGGTGCTGGGGAGATGATAGTGAACGGCATGAAGATGGGCAGGACACGTGGGCTGCTGTCATTTCCAGTCTCACCTGAGAATGCTCATCTGTGAAACAGGACTAAGAACCTCACCCTGTACTTGTGTTTTGAGAATTGACTGTGATGTGTCTGAGGTACCTGACAATGATTAGGGACTCATAGTTGGTAGATGTAGCCACAGGATTTGCTTCTTCCTCTGTGCTCAGTTGCCAGTGCCTTCTAATTTTTATCTTAAATATACTCAAAGCTATTTCTTCCAGAGATCATTTTGCTCTTATATTCTAAATCACAAATGTTTCAGGTCCTTGAAGTCTGAGCATCCTCCCTTTTTCCTTTCCAAATGTTTTGCATACATGGACCTTAAGCAATTAATTTATTCCAGAGGTAGTCTCCCCTTTCTGGGCTTTTGGGATACATTAGTGACAAAACAGTCCAAAACCAAAATAATAACCATAATAGTAATAATAATAATAATAATAATAATAATAATAATAATAATATAAAATCTTGCACCACGAAAGTCCCATTCTTGTAGCTCCATATTATGGTATAGAATAATAAAAAACAATAGGCAATACAAATTATAAACAGTAAAATATATTATGTGTTCATGTGTTCAAAGCTGGTAAATGTTACGGGAAAGACCGGAGTAGGGAAATCGGGAGCATGTGTGTGTGGGGGAGGGGGAATTCAGATTCCCTTTGAAATTTGGTGGTCAGGCCAAGATTGACGCCATTGAGAAGGTGACATGTAATCAGTTTTGAAAGTGGTGGGGATGTATATCATGGGGGCGAGGCAGTGAGAACAGCTAGTTCAAAGACTAGGACAGGAGCTTGCCTGGCACATTCTAGGAACAGCAATGGGAACAAATGGAGCACATGTAAAGGGTTAAAAGGAGAGGACCTAGTACCAAGCCTCTAATAGGGAGAACTGACCTACTTGGGAGGTCAGGTTCCCTGGAAGCAATAGTGAGCTGTGATCCCAAGGAAGATCTAGGAGTTTATTAGTGATGTTGCGATGTAGGAGCCTACAAGCAGAAAAGAAACAGCTGTGCCCAGGCCCTGAGGCCAGGAGAGCATGACTAGTGTCTGAAAAGGACAGAAAAATTGGGAATGTGGCAAAAGAAAATGGTAATCTATTAGAGGGCGAAGGTGAAGCTGATTGCACTGGGGATTTACCAGCATTATGCTGGTTGCAGTATGCAAAATTTATCATTGTCCTTGATAGCAGTGATAATTTGGGCACAAAAATTCTCTCCTAAAGTGATGGATTTCCATGCATAAAAAGAAAAATGAATGCAAAAGAGAAAGTGGGTTATGCAGACCATCTCTTTAGGTTTTGGCACAGTTCTTATCTGATCCACTCATGTTTCCTTAAGCTGTAAACAGGGCCAAGGCTTCATTTTTATGTCCAATAGTAAATTTCCCAGGATACTCTGGCCTCTAGCATTTTGATAAATTACCTGATGCAAAGTCTGCAACTGAGTCAGTGAACCTCACTGGTCAGACATCAGTAATTTCACCATAGGCCTCCAATCATGGAGTGGTGGATGAAGATTTTAGGTGGGCGAGATGAGGACGCAGTTCAGGACCAAACCAGATACCACAGTTCAAATCAAATGTTTCTATGAGCCTGAAACTCTGGCACTGGGTTATCATTTATAGAGGAGGAGATGTGAGAGTTTTTGTTGTCTTTAATTTTTAATCCTGTTTTGAGGTAAATGAAAGGAACATACACACAGGTTTGTAAGAATGCATTTATTTATTCTGAGATCTTTGACATACTAAAGAATCAATATTGTGTTTGTATATTCAAATTTTATTATCATAAAAGACCTAATACAGTGGAATAAGGTACATATTAGCTAGGAAATCAGCTATCTGATCCAAAAAATTGATTGTTCCCTACAGGGACTAAGTCTGAGACTGCTGCATTTTCAACTAACTTTGCCCTTGGCTTTGTAAATGTCCATTGTTCGGGATTCATGAACCAATCTCTGTCCAGTTTCACACTTCCAGGAATCCTTTAATCCCCACACTGCCCAGCATTCTTCAAAAAAAAAAAGACAAACAGTGGTTGGTTAAAATCACACCAGTACAAGGTTTTTACAAAACGTTTCAGATTTTAAGACTATCTTTTTTATTATGAAATGAAGTCACACAATTGATAAAGAGCAAATCAAAATATCTGTTATGGAAATTACAAAACACATTTTTTGGCAATGACTTTTTTTTTTCCTTCCCCAATAAGAGCAAGAAAACACTGTTACTATGGGCTATATTTTGCCTCACAATATTTAGTCAAAATACTATTTTCTAAAATTACTTAGGACAGCTCTTTCCCCGTCTCCTTCAGTCTAGTTATAGGATACATTTGTAAGGCAGTTAGAACGATTTGTCACAGTCTGTGTTCCATCTCTTACCCCCACCTCCCAACCCCTCCCCACTTCCTGGTTGACTCTAAGAAATTTATATACAGTGAATCCATTCTTTGGGGTGTACAGTTCTGTGGGTTTTGACAGATGCATAGAGTTATATAGCACACCATTACATAGCAGTTCCTACAGCCCAGAAGTTCCCTCACACCACCCCAGGATGTGTAACCTTTTGGGTTCATCTTTTTTCATTCTCAAAATGCATTTAGGATCATCCATGTTGTTGCATGAATCAATCGATTTTTGCCTGAGTGGTATTGCACTGTATGTGCATAGACACACTTTGTTTATCCATTCGCTGGCTGAGGCACATCTGGGTTGTTTCAGATATTTAACAATTATGAATAAAGCTGCTATAAACATTTATGGACTAGGAAAAAATACATTTGGATCAGTCTCTGGTGCAGTGGTTCTGTGGACTTGCAACAAAGACAAAAACACAGATGTCTGGGCCCTACTCCCAACCAATTGAATCGGAATCTCTGTGGATGGAGCCCTGGCTAATGGCTTTATAAAAGCTCCCCAGGTGGTCCTCTTCTGCAGTCAGGGCCAAGAATTAATGCTTGGAGACATGTGGTCATTGTATTTTTGGTAAATCACCTCTCTAGGGTTTTCTTTATTATTTTTACTCGGCGAGGTTTGGTAATTATATTTAGGTAATACAAGATTATGCTTCAAATTAGTTGTTTCTCTTAAGGATTTCATTTCATTTCAAGGCAAGAGTTACTGTATGCTAATTAAACCAAGGCCTTTTCAGAGGTGCACTTACTGAGATTTAAGTAGTTATGATAGAAATATATTTATAATATGCCAATTACATTCCTCGGAAATATTTTAATAATTATATATTTGATTAAAAGGCATACTTGTTAGTTATATAGTGTAATTACATGTTTCAACACACCAGTGCTAGAATTAAATGAGCTTCCTTAATTACCAAGACAATTATTTTATATTGCTGATGAAATATATTGTTATATATATATATATATATGTAAGTTTTTACAATGTTTGATAATGATATTTAGCAACTAATCAATTATATTGAATTAAAGAGTGAAATGACTGTAATACCATTATGAATTGGGCAACTTCAATATTTTGCTTAAAATCAATATATTTTCACATCCAGCACAAATTACATAGGAACACATGGGTTTTCTAAACATTTCCCTTAGCCAACTAGAAATATTATTTGAAGGTTATATGCTTTGGTGATCAAAATGCTTACCAAGATGATTTTTTATTTCTATCTTAACTATAAGCCTAATTTTATTCACTGGGTGGAGACCCTGTGAATAATTCTGTGATCACCAAGTGTTAGAAGGTCCTTCACAAGTAAAGTTCCAGAAAATAAAGGTTTCTTTTTGTTTTGTTTTTTTTTTAATTAAAGAGTGCTTCATGATATTTAGTAGATTATATTTACATGAATTATCATTAATTCTGATTTAAAAATACTTTCATGATGGTAAGTGGGACCTAATGGTGATACCCTCTTGATTTAGCTCTTACATTTTAATTGCCAATAAACATGAGCTATTTATATATTTGCCCAAGGACATTTGGGAGAGAGGAGACTGAAAAATTTGCTTTCCTGCAAAGGGCTGTAAGGGAACTCACTGGGCACATATTGCCCACTATTGTCAGGAAAATGTCTTTCTAGTTAATAATAGAAAGAGCTAACCTAGAACGTGCATGCATTGTGCTGCATGAGGATTCTGTCATTTAATCATCACAGCACTCCTGTGCTCTTGAAACTCTTATTATCCTTGAATGTAAGATAGGGTACATCATAGTTTAGAGAGGTTAGGTCACTTGTCCTTAGGGAGCAACTGTTCATAAGGTATGAAGCCATGTCTGACTTGGAACCACATACATGATTTCTATGCCACATTCTATTATCATCATTTGCGCCTATCTTTATTAAATTCAAAGGAACCCTATCCTGTGCTTTCTTAGCACATTTTACTGATTTTATAACTCTAGTCGCATTTGGGGTTTTTTTGTTTGTTTTTTTGACTCCTGTATTTGGTTTACAGGCATACCCTCCCATTACGGTCTAGAGGCCTTCTTCTATGTTCCAGGTGCATTTGCACATTGCCTGACACATGGTAGGTTCTGGACAACTGCTGACATGATTAAAGAACAGGGGTAAATGTCAAACAGGGCATCCATTATGTTGGATTGAGATCCCCTCTTCATTCCCGAGGTGCCTCAGAGGCTTTTGGAAACTGAATCAGTTTTCTTGCTTGGTGCAGAGTTGGGTTGGTCTGTAAGGTATAAAATCTAAGCTCCTTTCATCCATATGTAAGTTTGGACTTCCTCTGTAAGATGATGCATCACTGCAGGCACTGTACCCGGAAACCTGCACTTTGACTCAATCTTGTTCTGAGAGAAAATGCCCAGCCAATGTAGGTAAAGGGACGGATGTGGTGGGCGGGACGGATTACGACACTGTGCTCTGCCTTGCATGCTTTGTGCTTAGGGAAATAATTATTTAAAATTATTCATTCTAGATAATAATAATTGATCATGCTATAATAAAGACCATGATTAAACACTATGGTATAAGGCTCTTTCTCTCTCTGGGGACCACCCAATGTAATTAGAGAATCAGACCATAAAACTTGAAATTCCAAAGTAGGATTACAAGTAGAAGGTGGGGAGGAAGAATTTCTAGAACTTTGATGACCTTTCAGAGTTGTGCCACCTCCCCCCATTCCTTGCTTCTTGTTCGTACTTCATTCTTATGAAATCGATGAATTTCTTAGGTTACACTAAGTAATTTAAGGAACACTTTGCCCCCAAAACAATGTAGTCAAGGAACACTGCTACTCTCTGATAGACTTTGAAAGGCTTTATTGAAATAAAGTGCTTAAGTTGTAATAAATCATAGAAGTAGAGTGGCCAGAGGACACATTCCTGTCTTTATCTCTTGCTTTAGAGACATAATTCTCTTTAAAATCTGCAATTCTGATGGCATGTTAAATATCCACTGCCTATCCAGGTAACATCTTCTCAAGACCCTCTGTTACTAAAAAAAAAAATCATTCACGTGACCTTGTATGACCCTCTGTTGCTAAAGAATCATTCACGTGACCTTGTATTTTTGCATAAAGTACTGTAGGATTATATCCCCTTAATTTGTTCTAATACACCCACTCTAAATCACTCACACATTTTACCGCAGTAACTAAGAAAAAGAGTGTCGTCCTTTAGGCCCTATCCTGAAAATAGAAAGTTTAGGGTAAAGCTAATTGATTGTAGGCTTGCTGTTGTTCATTATCTTAATTAGTCTAGGTAATTAAATCATTAATTGATTGAAGCTGATCCCTTGCTAACAAACAGTAAAACTCTGAGTGCTTTTCTGCTTGATCCCATAAGAACTGCCATTTCAGTTCTTCATGCATCTCCTCATTTGCGTTGTTTTTTTTGTGTGTGTGTTTTTTTTTTTTTTTTTTGCTGTCGAGGGCATGGGATTTACTCTTCCCTTCTAGTGGGGACAGTGGCATAAGAGGATAATGCCAACCTGTGGACATAGTTGCTGCTTCTGAGATGCACCTCAGTGAAGTCGGGAAGTAGTCCCAACCTGGCCTTGGTTAATTAACACTAGAGCACACACCTGGGAGAAGCGAATCCATTGTGAAGACAACCCAGCCTCTGGCAATTAACTTGCATTGTTTGTTGTGTTTTGCTTGGGTACTTTTCTGAAACTCTGGATTTCCATCAAAGGACTCTGACTGACGCCCATTCTGCCCTGCATATGCCCACACATCTTTAGTCTTGCACGGCAGCTTTCTGGGGTGAGCACTTTTTCTTCTTCCTCAAGTTCAGAGCCTTGGGATAATCACTCTGTTTCCTAAATATGTGACGTTCTCTTCAAACTTCAAAGCTGCCCGGGGCAGAGGAAAAAGGGAGGGAAGATGCTGACTTAAAGAGCTGCTAGTGAATTGGTAAAGCCATGAACACTTGTCTTCAGGTGCTGAAATATGAGATGTTTTTACAAAGCTATTTCAAGTCTGTAAAGTTGGCTTTTAAAATGAATCACTAATCCAATAATTACAATAACATTAGAGTCAGACTAAACAAAGGAGAAGGTAAGGCAGTAAGAAGCTGTTTTACCTTGAATAAATTTCAAACCTTCCTGTCAATCCTATCTAATTTCACAAGAACTTCTATGGTAAGCTCGGTTTAATCAAGATCCCTTTAATACTGTGATGTTTTCTTTCTTTCTTCCTTTTCTTTTCTTTCTTTCTCTCTTTTTTTTAATTTGATGTCCTTTCTTCTAATGGTCCTCTTAAGGAGAATTGTGGAAATAATGAAATTCATTCTTGGCTTCTTTTCTCTTTTCTTGGCCTAACTGATTTTGGCAGTTCTTTGGAAGAATTTGAGTTCCCTGCTTTTCAGATTGATATGATAGCAGTGGTAAGGCAGCAAAAGTAGGTTGAAATGAATGTAGTCTTACAATTTATACAGATGGATATAATGCTGCTTCAATGGTCCTAATCAGAGTTAGTCATTTTTATTATTGACATAGCTTTCAGACAACTCTGCTTGTGGAAAAATAGAGCAAACAAATATAAATCCTGGGTGCTATTACTGAAAGGAACTCTAGAGAATTGTGGTTACTATATCATTTGCAGTTTACTCTGGATACAGTTTTGTCCAATCAACAATAACCATGGGGTATATAATTATGAAGGCATTTTCTAACTAGACATACTTATGCTTCCTTTAAAACTGTTTTACATGAATATGATAAATTATGGTTCTATATTTCTGGTATTATACTGTATATGCTTAATTGTTTTCTAACCTAGAAAGCAGATGATCTTATATAGCTCTATTTGCTGTTGCTTCCTATTTTATGTAATAAAGAAACAAGGGAATGGTGGTTTAGAAATAAAAAGTGATGTTCTCTAAGTAATCAGAAATAATTTAAAATTGAAAACTATTATTAGTTGATATTTTAACCTTTGGTAATTTGTTTCTTATAGTTGTTCTTCTGCATGTATTTGCTTTAAAATTAAAAAAAAATACTTTTGTTTCAAAATAATCTTTCAGGAAACTGATTTTACCTATTAAGAAAATTACTATATGTTACTTGCAGGAAAGACACAAATTTGACAATCTTGGGATGGGAAGAGGCCAGAAACTGAACTTTTTTAAACTTACTGAAAATCAGAATGTAGCAGGAAGCATTGCTAGGAGTATGCTGAAACCTATTTTACACAGATACAATAATTTTTCATAGTTATGACTAGTGAACAGCAGAGAGGGAAGAAAAAAGATTGAGAGCCACTGAACATACATTTCTTTTTATTATCTAAATTGCATTATCTCTATAATAGGCCCCTGGGGGTATTTTATATGCCTTAAACGCCCATAGTCAATTTGTACAATGCTTTACAGTATTCAGGGACTTTCACAAACATCACCTTACTTAGCCTTTATTATATCCTCTCTAGGGGAGACATTATGCCCATTTCAAAATTTATAATGAGCGAGGACTCAAACCCAGCTTTTCTGATTCCAGAGATTTTTTTTTTTAATTGACTGTAAGCCTATTGTACCCCTTCTTCCCTCCCTTCCACTTTCTCACTCTTCTTTGCTCCTTCCTATAATTCTTTCCTTCTTTCCTTCCTCCCTTCCTCCCTTCCTTCCTTCCTTCCTTCCTTCCTTCCTTCCTTCCTTCTTTCCTTCCTTCCGCCTACCTTCAGAAACACCTACTGAGATCCTCTTACTCAGAGAAGACCATCATGGTGGAGTTTGGGAGTGCGTAGGGAGAGCTGCAGGAGATGAGGCGGGTAGCAGGGGGGAAGCCAACCCTGCAGAAGCCTCGCTGGCCTTGATGCCGCGTACTCACTTTGGTAGCTCTGTGCACTGTGTTTATCAAGAGGAGTGCAGTTGATCAAAGTGAGTAGGGTGATGGTGGCGGCTGTGGAACAGGAAAGAAGTAGATGGATTCCAGAAATACTCAGAAAGGTGAAATAAGCAAGAATTAAGTACATTATTTCATCAGATGCAGAGGCCAAGACATAAGGAAATGTCACAGGTGACTCCCAGATTCTGATAAGAGTACCTAGTTGGGTGATGGTAGTGTTTGTTGAGAGAGGAGACACTAGGAGGCAGCTGGAGTTGTTTGGCTTGAGTGGAGAATCATGGGCTCGGTTTGGGACACACTGGATTTGACCTGCTTTTTAAATAACCTACTGGAAATGCTAACTAAGCAACTGGATATGTGGATCCAGATATGAGAAGAAAGCTGTGGGCTGAAGTTAATCTCTTGGGAGTCACTTGCCTATAAATGGTAACAGAGTCATGAGAAGATACAATACCATCTAAGGAGAGAATAAACAAAGACTCAGGGTTCAGGAGCCAACACTTGGGGACCCTCTACTGTAGAGGAGTATACCTGGGAAAGGAAGGGGGGAAAGAGAAAGAAAAACTATAGAGTGTGAGGGACATCTGGGGAGGGTTGTGTTCTAGAGACCACATGCGTAGCTGTTTGGAGGAAAGATGTTCTCAGATGCTGCTGAGGGGCCTGAAAAGTGTCCATTGACAAGGTAACATAGGGGACATTGATGATGTTAGGGGAACTTGGGCTGGTGGACAGGGAGAAATGAAAGGGTGGATTAATTATTTAAGGGAGAAGTATCCTTGCACTCTCACTCCAGTTATGCTGAACTATTTAAAGTTCTCCAAATACTTGGAGATTGTATTTATAAACATGAGAAATGTCTTCAATCTGTTCAGTTGATTCCGTGCTGTTGAATCTGCCTGAAATGTCCTGCTTCCTCTTGCTTTTAAAATGAACAAAATTGCTCCTCTCTTACTCCTCCCTTAAAGGCCCAGGGAGTCCCTTGTATGCGCTCCCTTCTGTACTGACTTCTGTCATAGAACTGTTAACTGTCTTTATTTGTTTTTATACCTATCTATCTCTTCCAAGCCGGAACTTCCTGAAGAGAGGGATACCATGCACTTATTCTCATGCCCTAATGTAGTAAGTAATCAGTCAGTGTTTGTTGAATGAATAGATGCATTTCAAATAGGCTGATCCAACTGTAAAAACAAGAAGGAGAAAAAAAAAAAAAAAGGGACCTCCAAAAAGCCAGAGGAAATGGCACAACAAAGAAGTACAGTACATTATTCAAAGTAAAGCCTCATAAACTTTACTCAGAGCCCATTTTCGCTGACTTTACACACAATCCTAAAATGCTTATTTATCTGGCAATCATGCTGTCCTGTATAAACTTAGATAAACCCCTGACCCACTGACATCCTGGAAAACAAGTGACTGACTAGAAATGAAAAACTATACAGAGTAGATGAGAACAAAAACTATGAAAAGTAGTGAACTAAAACTATGCAAAAAAAGGAAGAGAACCTATTTTTAAAAAAAAGTGGCCTGCCGGGACCTTCCATCAGATCTAAAACCAAATAAAGAAGTGAATTTACTAAAACAGGGCATAAATAAACCCTGACTATCAAGAAATGATTTGACCATCATGTTTTATTCTGTTCAAAAACACAGAAAGGCATTTAATACATTGAAAAATCATTAATTAAACTTAAAATAGTATGGAAATATGTAGTTTATTGAAAAAAAAAAGTCCTTCCCTATGGAATACCCTATTCCTAAGGATGGCATATTCCTAATTGAGACAGTGTTGTGGTAAACACATCAGAGTAGATGAAACACATTGAGGTAGATTAAAATGATTTGGAGGTAGGAAATTCATACCATAAGAATTAGGCATTTTGGGGTGAGGGAAGAAGACTGATAGGTAGTGAACAGTAGGAACCTTTGGGCAATCATGATGCATTAGCATAGATACAACATCTATCATGATAATTGGGTTAAAATATTGAATGTGTTAGTTTACCTTTCCAGGATTGGATATTTCTTTTTACTCCCAGGCAACTAAAAGGATTCTTATTTCTTCTTTTTCCTAAATGATGGTGCTTAGAAAAATTCTACCTGTGTTAAAAATCTCCAACTTTTATGTTCTACTTTTTAATTTCAGTTAAATTGTTGGTGGACAATAAGGCAATGGTGTTTACAGGATAGAGCCACCTCAAATAAACAAAATTAGTGTTCCAGCAACTGAAACACAGGTGAAACGTTATGTGAAAGTGACTTGTCAGGTTGAATGCAGCTTCAGTTTTTTGTTTTTGGTTTTGGTGTTGGTTCACTATTTAGTAATGTTAGAATTAAGGGATTTCTCTAATTACTCCATATAGGATGGTTTTTACTCCTCTTCTGTGTACTTCGAGATTGAATCATCTATCTGTTTTTACAATTAATGAAAACATTGACTGTGACTGAAGCACTGTAACACAATGTGTTATTTCTCTCACTCCTTAGAAATAATAAAAGCATATTATAATACATCTTTGCTATTAACAGCTGACCTCCATCGAGTGTGCTGTGAAATCATGCAATCAAATAACACATTTTGTAATAATAGAGGGAGATATTCAATAGACGGAATGAATTTAAGTGCATCATGATGATAAAGCAGTTGCTTGGCAATTCTGAAAGTCCTAAAATGGAAAAGCTGCCTTTAATTCCTCTTTGCTAACTACTTTTCTAACTGAAATTTGAGAGCTTACTACAATACAGTAAATAATAATGTAGGTGCATTTTTTTTCTGATGGCAGCACCTTTTCTTAAATGAAAGTACTATTATAGAATGAAGACAAAATTGTATAGTTTCCATTATGGTATACATTAGCCAAATGTCCCGTGCAGTGATTAAAAAAAAAAAATAGTGACTAGAATCTGGAAACAAGAAACTATTTAAAAAGGCATATTAGATAATAAGGGATGTACAAAGAAACACTGATTAATATGCATTTATAGTGCTATTCAGAAATTGCTGATCTATTAGTGCATATCCCACGTTTAAAGAATTCAGCCACTATATATTTTGGAATTGGTTCCTAACATCTCTGACATTTGAAAAAGGTGCACTGTTAATAACATGAACCAATTGATAAACTTGTTTAAATGGTCACATTAATTAGGATCTACTAAATGGGACTTTTAGTTTTTGCTTTTATCATAACAGGTAATTCTTGCCTTGCTTTCTGTTGAGTTTAAATGGGTTTCCTAATCGTTCACAGTGTTACCATAGAGTATGAACATTTTGTTGCCATTGCACTGTCCTTCCTCATCAATAAAGTACTGAAGCAGTGTGATGGATAAAACTTCAGAAAAGAATTAATTTCTTACAGCTTGGTTATCTAGTACATTAAACATTCATACCAGAATATGAAATTGTGTTTGTGAAACTCACTGGCTCAACCAAGCAGAATCACAAATCAGAAACAGTTGGTTTCAATTTCCATAAGTTTTCATAAGTTTATTTTCAAATATTGTCCAGTGAAATCAGTTTATTTTCCCTTTTCCTTTGTTAAATAATGCTGCTAAATGTACTCTAAATGACCTGTTGTAGTGGTATTTGATTCTAGTTGTTAATGGATGTGGAAAAAAAGTGTCCCCAAATGCTTTCTGTGAAACATACTGGTTAATTCATAACAGCACTGACCATCTATTTAGATTCTATCTGGAATTAATCTTTTTTGCTTTTAATTATATGCAAAGTATTAAGTGAGTTTCTTTGTCTGCTTCATCTTTCTAGCAGGGATATGTTGAAAGGCCCTGCAAAGAAACAGAAATTTGATTTAATAACTTGCCAGAGCAACTGTTTAGCATCTGTCCTGAAGCAAAGAGTTGAACTGATAGGTTTCATAAAGAAAATAGGAATCATTATACAGTTCATCTGAATTTCATTACTTGTTAGAATTTCACTTAAAAGATCATAAATTCTGTATTTTTAAAAATTATTTTAAGAGTTATGAAAAAGGGCATGTATTTTGTAATAACAAAACATTCTGATAGGGTGTTAGAAAGACATCCTTTAATCAAAGCAAAAAAGGTTCACAAATTCAAATGGATGCCCTTTCCCCAGGAAGGATTTGTTAGTGTCTGGAGTGTGCTCCAAATATTAGGGGCACTGATGCTGGATTGGGGGTGATGCTTATCAGCACAACAGTGTTATTGTTAGTATTTTGAGTTTGGGATCTCCCATAGAAGGGTCACTTGTGAGTTAAAGAAGGCTTTCCAAGTAAGCATAAATTCTTCTCATATCAATGCCAAGTTTTACTAAATGTAGCCTTTTTTTTGGAAATAGCATGCATCGTGTCAGATAAAAAAGAAACGAATAATCTAACAATAGTCTATAGTACAACTATAAGGATAGGTTAGTGACCTATAAGTTAAATAGTAGGCTCAGTAGTTTTGAGAAATATGTACATTTATAAGTCATCCCATGATTTAATCCTTTTACTCATGATTCTAGCATAAATGTCTGATCATGTGATGATTCATCTCCTGCTCTTACTCCTCTCATCACATCCAACCCATGATTCTTCAATTTAGTTTACACCTATGAACTGAATATTACAGTGTCTTATTAATTGGACATTATGGTGACATTATGTCTGCTGTGGTGACTCTCACCCTCTAAATCTCTAGAGCTTGCAATCACAGACATTTATTTAATAATCACATCACATGTGGCAGTTATGGGTCGGCTGTTGTGAATTTATGTTTGTTTTCTCATTTTGGGACCCAAATTGAAGGGTCAGCCCTTATTTGGCATGCACTGTTCTTAAGATAACAGGTGAAAACTAAGGGAGTGGCCCACTCAGTCACACTTAAAACCTCTGCCTCAAGCTAGGGCATGTCATGCATGTCACATGGCCCAGCCCATGATGGCGAGGTATTCTCTGCCTCCAAGAAGGCTGTGTGTGTCATGAGCAGGGGTGCATCATCCTCTTATAAGTAAGAGAGTGAACATTTGAAAATAATTTCCTGCAGATAGATAATAAATTGGAGAGCAGCCTTCGTAACTCCGTATTTGGTAATTGTGAATTGTGGTTTTTACTTTTTTCCATCCTGGTCACTCTGAGACTTCTAGAGCCTGCTTCTGTTTCCTTCAGGGATCTCATAGGTTTACACCTTTGTTGATTATGAAGATTTCTGTGGTTATTGGGGCGTGAGAAGGCATTTATTGAACACATTAAAAACAAGGAAAAGCAGAGAAAACAGATGGTAGGATTGCTCGGCACTATCCCAAACCAAGGAGATTGGTACCAAACTATCTAATTCTTGTACTGGTTCTTTCTTTTCTCCTGAATATTTCTACATGCTCTCCCTGGGGACAAGTTTCAGGGTGTTTCAATGTGAGGTCACAGTGAGTGGAATCTCCTCAGGATGCAATTGAACACAAGCTCATGGTAGCATCCCTACGCCCAATGATAAAAATAATTCTTTTGTAGTTTCCCTGGGGGCACTAAGTCAAGCTTGATAAAGTACAAGCTCAGATAAATCTCTCAACAGCAAATGGCTGAGGGATATTGAGGTCCAGCTATTCCTTGATAAAGTATACATCACTTTTGCACTAGTATCCCAGGTTGTATGAGATATACTTACTACATTTAAGCAGTTAGAGTGACCCTTTCTCAATAACTTAAACTATTACTACAGCTGCAATATCTAACTGTTCCCCAACTTTCATCCTCCCTCTGCTTGGTTCCTGACACTTACCTACATTTCCAAAATGTACACATTCCTGTAAGCCCCAGCAGTTACTCAGAGATTTGAGTCAAGTACCAAAGAACACATCTGATATACAGTAGGTGTTTGATATATGTCATAGCAATTATAAATGCGACTGCAATTTCTGTAATAATTAAGTTATCAGCTTTGATTCTCATTTCTGTTTTGTGAGTTATATTTACAGCCACTAGCCTTAAGTGGAAAGCTATGTAAAGCCTTATGTTCCTGTACAATTTTGCATAATAAAATTTCACAAATTTATGCTGAGTGCTTCCTGTGGACATGGTGATATTCACTCACAGCAGAAACTACCGCAGCATGAGTTACACTGTCTATGACCTCAGAGTTTTATCGCTACTCACGGTCACTTGTAATTGAATAGTTGATATGCTTTATGGTAATGGATGGATAATTAAGGGACAATAATAATCCGTATTCACCAGGAAGTTCTGGTAGAAAGTCTTGAGAAGTTGTTCTGGTTACTTACTCTTCCCATCAATAATGTTGGTCCATAAAATTGTACACACACACACACACACACACACACACACACACACACACACACAGTAACCTTTTAAAAATCCAAAAGTAACAATAGATTTACAATGTGGAAACCCCACCAAATAACAAATGCCTTAATTTATATTTAGAGCTCCCCATGATCCATCGCTTTGGGCTGCCGCATTTCTCTGTGTATGAAGCTGAAAATGGTAATGAAGGATATTTAAAAGCCCTTCCCCCTTTTCTCGTCCCAAAGTATAGCCAGTCCTCAGAAATGAGACCCATTCTTTCATTTTCAACCAACTCCTTTATTTAATTTTGACCATAATTCCATGGTTATGATTTTCTTAGGTACTAACTCTAAATTTTATCAGAGAGCTGAACAAATATTAGGAAACAGGCCTGTGTTTATTGAGTGGAAGCAAAATGTAATTCTCCTAGGCCAAAAAATGTTATTGTTGTTTCCATGCTTCCAAACGCGTTTTGTAACCAATTTGATTTGAAAACAAAAGTGAAAACAAACTAAAATGAAGAAACAAGTTATTGGAAAGATCAAGGGAGCATCCCTTTCCTCTGCACACCTCTGATTGTAGCAGCAATGTTTGATGACAATTTTGATAGGGATACCTAGAAAGAAAACACAGTTTAGAGTTCTCAGAACCTTCTGAGCAGAAGCAATTTGTCTGGATTTATAGACTCATTAGAAGCTCTCCATTTAGCTTGGAATATAGTAAAAACTCTTACCTTGGCTTACAAGGCCCTTGGTGATCTAGCCCCTGTGTTTTCTCTACCTTCATCTTGATCAGACCCCACTTTGCTCAGTACATTTTGATTGTCTTGACACCTCCATGATGAATTCCAGTTCTTGGAATTCACTCTGTTTAACCTAATTCAGTCTTTCTCACCTACCCCCCTTCTGTTGGCCATCCTGAATAGGTCTCTCTGCCTTCCACCTCATCGCAATACTTACCTCATTCCTAACACTTCATATTTCCATTGGTCCATGATTGCTTGTCTCCCCCACTCCAGGATTGTAGGGACCGTGACTTTTTTTCTTCACACATCTAGATCTACTGTAGTGTTTGGCATAGTCGGTGCTCAGGAAGTATTTATTATGTGAATGAATCATTGAATTAGTGGGAAGGAGGTGGATTGCATTTAACAAATTATACCTCCTTATCTGTAAGATGAGGGAAAAGGTCTTGCCACAGTGAATCTGCTGCAGAGTAAGGACATTGGAGGCCAGACCTCTCGATTCCCCATCCAGTGTGTCCTTCTCTATACTGAGCTGTGATGCTACCTTGAGGAACCTACCAGGAGGATAGTCTTTCATCCACAATCCAGCCCAGATCTGCCCCGGAAAACGTCTTTGTGGATCTGCTTTCTGGAATGCCTCTTGGATTGTATTTTTACTCTTGTAGGGCGGATGTGAAACTGGAACTTTTAAGGGATGAATAGAAAACCCATATACACTAAGGAGCCAATAATATATGATGCAATCTAGATTTTGGTTTGGAGCAGGGTGTTGAGTAAAAAGTCCAACAGGATAATGTGAGACCAGAGGGGTGGTGAGTGTGCATGCATCACTTCCCTGTTAATACATAGTCATTTCTAACTAAAGAAAACTGTATATTCAAAACTAAAATATTTCAAGTAAAGGCTCTCATAAGTTGTGAGTATCCCTAGTAAATTTCAAATACAGTTCAATTGATCAGAGATCAGCTTATGAAATATCATGTATCGCCTACCTTGGAATTTTGTGATTTTATAAGATTCAGCTATAGTCAATTTGACTTATAGGTGAGGACATAGAATGAAATATATATATCACTTTTCCAAACTTCCCTGTAATCATTTCTGCCACTGACTTATCAATGAGAATGACTTTTTGTAATACAAGTGGGTATTTCATAGTGCCTGTGCATATAAATAGACTGTATGACAGACATTGTCGGCTGCCTAACTGGTAGACACTTGTTTCTTGCTTGCTAATAACAGAACCCAGATTTTATTTATCCTCATTCTGTGTGTACCACTGGAGCCTGGGTCCTATGTGGTAAATCTTTTTGGTCTAAAACATGTGGTGGTCTCACTTCCCCTTCTAAGTGATGTACTGAATAAACATAGGCATGTGATTGGATTCAGGCCGATAAATGGAAACTCGACTGGGGTGTTTTGGGAAAGGGTTTATTCACTCACAAGGGAGATAGTTTCCTTGAGCGTTTCCTCTGTCTGTGGTGTCTGGAACTGTCACAGACATGTGGGGACCATGAGACAAGCAAACCAGCACAGTGAGAAGGCCAGACTGGACAGGTGGATGGGAGAAGGATTAGTGCTTGAGGATGTCCTGAATAAACCATCCTACCCAGGTCTTATGTGAGACAATAATATCCTTGTTATTTAAACTTTTAGTAAGGGGTTCTGCTGCCTACATCCCAGAATATTTTAACAGATCCAAGTTCTTCGGGTCAACTAAAGTAGACTTAGCAGAGTTTACAGCCCCAGCCCACTTCATGTGAGAAAGAGATCAACAAAAAAATCGACACAGTTTAAGGTTTAAGCAGCTATGAAGGCTAAACATAGAAGAAGAAAAAAATGAGCTTGCGCACAGACTGCCAACATCAACAAATAATAAATATTTATTATACACAACTCAAAAAGAAATCAGGATTTAAATTTGTGAATTTTGCTTTATGTTATGATATGTAGAAATGTCTAAGCAAAAGCAGATAGTTTTCCTTGGCACATGTAGAAAACAAGTGTTTTTAATCCTGAAGAAAATGTATTGTTCTTTATCATTTTTATCTTTTGCCAGTGGGCATGTTAAGAGCCTACCTAAAAATATTTGTTTTGCTAATTTTGCTTTTCTAGGAAAAAATGTCAAATCCCTGAGCATTTATATTTCAGTGGGACTGACTTAAAATCAGATTTTCCATCAGACTTTTCCTTTGGAAGTGGCTGTTCGCCTGAATGTTATCAGTCTGAATTTGCTGTGTGGTTAGAGGCTTTTCTAAATTGGGTACCTCTGTGGGTTGTGCTTCCTTTTGCTAAAGAAGAAAAACAAAAATCACCACTTTTCCATTTCTATCCCATGGCTATTTTCTACTCAGGTTTCCTATTTCTTCTTAATTTAGGTAATGTATATCTTTTTCCAGAAACGTATTTATTTCACACTGATTTAAAAATTTATTAGCTATGTGTTATAAGTATATTTTCTTATTTTAGGCAATTTTCATCACTATCTATTTTTAGATCTTTTCAAGTGTAGGTAAAATATGCAGAGATTTTCATAATTATTTAAAATAAGACTTAAAGAAGTGCAAGCACTTGAATACTAACGACAGCATTTTCTTTAGAAGAGTTATACTGAGAATTGTGCCTAGAAAGATGTGATCAAAAGCTTTTGAAGAGCAAAATGTATTTCCTTATAAGTTATTAAGACATCTGCATCTTTCTGATCTTCCTATGCCATATGTCTAGACATCTAGACCAGTACTTGTCCACCTGGTGTTTAGGAAAACCTGGGTGCTATTAACAGGTATATGGAGAACAAATGTCACCCTACACGCGGACATTGAAGAAACACAGTTGTTTTGCTTTCTTGTTTTATTGTGTAGGGAGGTATTGCTTTTACTATGGGATTTCTCAGAGCAACTAACATACACATGTGCACAAAGCAGCTTCGTACCTCTGCTTTATAGAAACAGCTCGCTTAACTCCATTAACACGCTACATTTCCTCATCACCACAGAGCATTTTCTCAGACTTCTGTGTCTTCACTCACATTGCATATGGACAGTTGATTGATGTGTAGCCCTCATGGAATATGAGCTGCATGAGGAAGATTAACCACCTTTATTTCCTCAGTCCTGCCGATGTGCCTGTGAAGACGATGGGTTTTGCAGGAAGGAAATAACGTAGTGAATGTTTAATTTAAGTGCCTTAATGCCTGAATTCTGCCCTGTGCTTCTAGGATACAGGCTCTCTCCATGTTCTCTCTGACATCACAGTCTATTTTGATTGAAGGGGGGGGGTGATCATGGAGAAAAAGGATGTGTTTATTATGAGATGAGAGTGAATGGTCCTGTGCAGGAAAGTTTCTGTCCAACCCACGGAAGACAAGGAGAAAATTGAGGTGTCTCACTGTTCAACTGAGTAAGGTTTCAGGAAAGAGACAGAATTTGCAGAGCTGCTGGCAAAGAGTGGGTGGGAGGTATGGTGGTGAACTGGCGAGTGATGAAAAGGACTGTGAAACTTCTGTTCAACCTTTAGATGCTGAGCAAGTTTCCCCAAAACTTCATGAGTACAATACCACATAGGCCTAACGATCATAGACTGACCGTTGCACTTTTGACCATTTTTAAGCTACCTCGCAGTTCCGTGACACGTAATACTTATTTTACTAATCTTTTGAGCTTGGATTTCAGTCACACTTGTATTAAACCTGGCGTGGGTGAGTGAACTTCTCATCTGCAGCTGAGGAGTGAAGCTAATTTACTCTTAAAAATTTATGTCTTGATTTAGCTTTTATCTTTTCTCTTCTTGATAAAATTTGCAGTAACTCTTGAGAATATTACAGACTGATTTCTTTTTTTTTTTAAACAACTATCAACCAATGGGAGGGTGGATTAAGTTAATTTTCATTATGAAACTGTGAAGAGGATAGGAATGACTTTTGATGGAAATACAGTTTAGGAGAAGGCCTGACTGATACCTATAAACATGTTTCTGTGTTCATGAATTTGGGGATGCTCAAAAGTCCAAAAAAGAATCTTTTGTGGATGTCTTGAGGCCGGTGTGCCATATACATACAAAGCATTTTACAATTTTAAAAGTATTTCACATCCCTTATTTACTTGGTCCTCACAATAGCTTGTTGAAACGGACAGGGCAGATAGCAATAATGCTATATTCTTGGAAATCAAAACTTACAGCTAAAAGTAGCTTTTTCTGATAGAAATTCCCATTGCTCACTAACGTGTGCTCTTATTTATCAACGTACCACTAAACCAAATCTCCCAGCTTCCTTAGCATTTGGATGTGTCCATGATTAATGGAACATAATTGGAAGTGATGTGGAATGTACTTGTGCCACCCCTAAACTAAGGTATTTAAGAATAGAAGGTGACTTCCACAAGCTCTCTCTGTTCCCTCATTCAGTGGCAGATTTCAAGGAATAGAGGATGATGGAGCCACTAGATGGAAGAAAGTGGGTTTCCTGAATAGGTCTACATGGAGCAAATCCTCCCTAAAAATTGCATTAGACTATGACATGAAAGGGAAAACAGATGTATTGTGTCAAGCCACTGAGATTGTGGGTTGTTTATATGGCAGTTTATCGAACTTAGGACTCCTTATTCTGTGGTATTTCCTTTATTTCATATTAGCCATTTATATCAGTGAACATCTTGTATCTTTTCTATAAATTAGTGCAAAGTTGTTTCAAAGTCTGACGAAGGAGTGTGGTATGATCAACGGACAAGGTTTTAAGGTGGAGTCTGAGCCTTCCAAAGAAAGACTAGAAAAATGATCCAGGAAGTAGATGCGTCAGCTCTGGGCCCAGGGGACATGCAAAAGAGTGAAAGAAATAGGAGGTATGAAGGAAAAACAACATGATTATGAGTTGAATGGCACTATTTCAAGGCTTTCATTTTTGAAACATAAACCAGTATATTCTTGGCATGAGATAGGACTAATAGGAAGGAATAAAGTTGCCTTTAGTAGAAAGGTAGTGTTAGATTACAGGACTATTTGATCATATCACAATAAAATTGTGAAAGAAAGTCATGACCAAGTTATTTTAAGTAAGCTGGCAAATACTGAAGTAAAAATTGTTTGGCCTCATGGAATCCGGTTACTATTTTACAACTTCAAAGAGAGTTTAGAATGCTATGTGTAGAAAAGTACTTTGAAGCAAAGTACCTTCAAATTCAGTGGAATTTTATGTAATAAAGATGCCAAAAGACTTGTGAAATTCTGAAATTTATAGAAATTTTGACCAACCAGGAGGTTTTTCATTCCTTTCTCCTTTGCATGTCATTGTTCCTATTTTCTCTTTCCCTTTTCCGAGACAGACATTACTAATTAATCATAGCAGTTTCTCCTGTGAAACAGCCTCACAGTCCTTCTGAATATGGTGTTCTTCGCTTCCTTCAGAATTTGTTTTATCCTGAAGCAGGAGAGTAGAGTGGGCAGGGAAAACTAGCATCGTAGACCGTTGTACAAACTACCTCTTTACTCCAAATATTAATTTTTTTCCTTCCTTTCTACTTTGCATCCATCTCAAATCTAAGCGATAGTACATATTTTAGAGCTCTGGCCCTGGGGAATATGAGGTGTGTTAAAAAAATACAGCAAATGTTTAAATTAAAAAATAAATATTACAGTAAAGGACAGACACATTGCCATTAATCCTCCTCAAAATTCTCCCCCTCCCTTAGAATACAGTTATCTCATCATTCTTGCCACTTTCTGAAGTTCTGGAAGTCTTCTTTTATAAATGTGTTTAGTTGTGCTGTTGTGTTTGCGTTGATATCCTGAATCATTTTGACTTTGGGGAAGAGCCAGAAGTCACATGGTGCCAGATCCGGTGAATAAGGTGGATGAGGACACACTGTAATGTTTTTATTTGACAAAAATTGCCATACCAGAAGCAATGTGTGACATGGGGCGTTGTCATGATGGAGTATAATTTCGGTACACTTTAAAACACATCTTCTCTCCACTGTAGCCTCACACCTGACTGACTAAACCGAACAAATTGAAACTTGTTACACACTGTTACTAAGGTTTGACGTGCCGCTTTCCATATTGAAGATCCCTGCCTTTCCTTTGGATGGCACTCGGCAGCAGCATTCACCATACTTTCTGATCACACCTTGTATATGGGGTTGCAGCCATGAAATAATTATAACAAAAGTCATTTAATTTTTCTCTTAAAATATTTTATTCCCAATTAGTTTCTAAATTGTTTTCCACTCTGGACTCTTAATTAAGAGAGGGTTAGTAATTCTCCTTCAGTTCTCAAAGATTTACCTTTTTAAGTTTCATTAACTCCTCGATGTGGGAAGAGAAAGGAGAAAACATCGCAGTCAAAATCATTTCTGTACTTAAGAAGTCTGCTAAATATTTGAATAGAAGATTAAAATTGTCAACTATAAAGAAAGGTTCAGTACTTAATATTTGTAGTACTTAGGCATATTTTGACTATTGAAATGAACAGATTTTTCATCTTCAAACTTGTGTAAAACAAAATTTCACTGAAATCCAAATTTTACCTGTTTATACTTATACTTTTCAAGAATTTGCTCATGTCCCAGTCATCTCAGTACTACTGTGAAATTGATAACTTTCTTTCCTCGCCATCTTTTCATTTTTTTCTCCTCCATCATTTCCTTGCTATCTTCTTTTTAATTTTAAAATTACTTTTGGGCATTTTGCTCCATTTTGTGAGAAATATGCTGTGTGTTCTCTTGAATAAATTAGCCACTGTTAATAAATTACTGAATTTATTTTTAGCTGTAAATATCTTAAAGAAGAAATTTATGCTAAGTTATGTACATGAGAAAATACCTCAACATTATTATTTTGTTGTAGGAAGACTTAGAATTCATAGGAGAGGCACTTTTAAAGTTCTATCCTAGTAAGTATTCTCTTTTCACTCAGTGTGTACAACAATAGCAGTATTCTAAAGGAGAGTGTACCAAATTCGATGTTACACCCGTTGATTCCGCAGATTACTCTAACAAGTCTTCAGGTAGCAAGCAGTGAACTAATTAGCACAGAGGGAAAAAATTCCCTTCTCAGTGGTCTCTTAATCACACTTTCTCTCTCTCTCTTTTTAAAAATATCTTCCTATCCACTCAGCTTTTTTTGTTGTTATCATTTGGCTACTCTCATTGTTATACTTTAACAACTTTTTTTTTAAATGATGATTCTCAGAGTTTAGCTTGACTTAAACATCTCCATTGTTCAAGAGGAATGTAATGAAAATGTTAATGAATCCATCATGTTTCTAATCAATAGTTTTGAAGAGTCTCTTTTTTTACCTATGTTTTAGTTTCTCCTGCCCTGACTTATAAAATTTGGAAGATCCTTCAAATGCATTCACTTGCATGTCGATGATATGAATATGGACACATATGTTTAGAGTAATAAAGATGTAGACCAGTGAGGGACTTCAGAGACTATTCGTATTAGCGCATATATTTTATGATTGAGAAACTGAGATTGAATGTAGTTCAATAAATATTTGTTGGGAGGCATCTCTTTTAACCTCCTTTTACTGTAGATGAATAGCTTGGTATGAAGAATGTATTGATTGCAAAGGTCATTGAGGCCCATGTGACATGAATAAGAAACCTGAAAAATATGTATTGTAGCATTTTAGTAGCAATCCCTACTGATGATAACAGCATGATTTATCCAAGGCTTAATGTATATTGGGTGCTGTTCCCAAAGCTCTAAACATATATCTAGTTGAAATCCCATAATGAATATATGAAATAAGTTTTAGTGTCAGCTGAGGCTCCCTCTGGAGTGAGAAAATAAAATGGAGGCTTAAAAAGTAAGTGGCAGAGCCAGGATTTGAACTGTGAAATACAGAGGCTGTGCTCTTTTGTCTCCTTTGTTCGGACTGGTTTCTCTTAGTGAACACAAATTAGTAGACCACTTGAAGGAGTAGAGACAGACCTGAATCCAAGACACTTTCTGCACCATCTGACAGTATTCACAATGTCTGTATACAGATTGCCAGCTATTTCACTTTGGTGCATTTTCAAGGAGCACTTTCTGCTCACTTAGTAGGAAAATAAAATAATATATTCAGTCATGAGTCTCTCTCTCTCTCTTTTTACTAAACATTTTCCTTTTTAAATACTAAAGTGGCTCTCCTTTTCATAATATATTTTCATCAAGAGACCATCTCTCATACATATATATATATATATATATATATATATATACTTTTTTTTTCTTTTGACCCCAAATCTAAATAACCCAGGGTAAGCTATCTTTTAATCTGACCCACTTAACTGAGAGAACTAAGGGGTTAGGGGGAATGATAAGTAGGAAATAAAGGAAAGATAAAAATTCATTTACCCCTTGCTTATGAAGACTTGATACATTATGCAACATTATAGGTCAGGACCGAGTTAAGTAAATTAAGATTATGAAATCATTTTCAAACCAAAGAATTCTCGTAATGTCATTAAATGGTGAACTTTTTATTGTAACAAGAAATAATTTTGCAGGCATCCAGAATTTGAGAAACCTGCAAAAATGATGCAGCTCGATTATCTAGTCTTCTGATCTTTAAGAATTTACCCTTATGGATAATCAAAGAGCAAAGATTTGAACCCAGGCCTCTCACTTCTTAATCACATAACTTCACTGCCTGCAAAATGGAAAAACTGATACATGTAAAGTTTTCAGGGGATACATCTGGTGTATAAAATGTGAAATGTAGTTTGAGAAAAGGAGAGTACCTGGGAAAAGATTAGACTCTCCTGTTTTCTCAAGGCCTCTTGTTTTAGTTACTTCAGAACTTAACATTTACATTTTCCCTATGCCACATTTTTTTTTTTTTGGTAGCAATGACCCTTCTGGGGGTCAGTTTTCTTGCTTGACTTTACATAGTTAGGCCGAGGCTCATGGTGCGTACACTTCTGTGGGCCTGGTTGTAACCGCAGTCACAGTGGGTGTTATTGTTTGTTGACGCTGGCACTTCCGGTGGGGTCTGTCAAGTGCAAGGAGCCTCATTGACCAGGTGGCTCACCTCACATTCCCGGGACATATGGTCTGTTTTGTCCTCGCTGAACTCGCCTGAAAGGGCATTCATCTGGGTTGTCTTTTGAAAATGCTCCAGTTTTATTTCTGAATCAACTAGAAGATATTTTTTCATCCCTCACAAGTTTCTGGCAGAGATTTCAGACAGGCCATGACAGATTTTAATATAAGAAATGGAGAAACCTTGAAAGAAAAGCCTTTAAAACCAAATGCAGTAAACATTTTTTTTTTTCCTGTTTTCTGTCAGGTACTCCAGATATTTCCTTAAACGTGTAAGATCTAAAGACTGGATTTGATTGATCCAACAATATATATGGGATATTTTTGAGCAGAGTCTAGCACTTGCTGCATTCAGAAACGTGTCCAACATGTTTCTTGTTCTTTGGAATGGTATCAAAGGTCTCCTAGGAGAACTTTAATTGACTTTTCTTTCAATCAAAAGAGTGAGAAACCAATCTTACACCAGCTCTTATCTCCCAGAGCAAATACTATATCTTATACATGAGCTTCATGGAGAAGTTAAAAAGTTTTAAAGGTTTGGTCTGGTTAATCTACTTTTGTATAGTTCTCTGCCTTAAAGTCCTGAGAGTTAGCTTTTAACATGTAAACTGTGCCTTATGCAGTTATTTTTAAATGCATCAAACTTCCCTAAGGTTTCTCTGTACCACGTGGGTTCAGTAAATCACAGATACTATTTTATCTTTGTCTCATTTTGGTGCTATTTATTGCTTCTATTAGGATGGCCTCTTGGCAGCACTGAGTACTTGAACTCTTAGTCAAAATAACTCTGGTCCAGACCCCAGCTTTTCCATATATAACTATATGAACACGGGCACATTTTTAGCTTTTTGACTGTTCTTTGACTTATCTCTAAAATGGGGCTGTATCCCACCTTATAAAATGGTTGTAAATATCAAAGAAGATAATGTGTATACAATGCAGGTTATCATGTATGAAATTTAGTAGGTACATGTATTTGTTCATCTATTTGGATTCCTTTCAGTGACAATTAGAATGTGTATTAATTCTTCATGAGTTGGTTCTATGTTGTGGACCTGAACTTGGAGAATGTTCACCCTCTGCCTACATATACAAATGTAACGTGGTTTGTACCTGTGCAGTGTACGCAATCTCAGATTCTTGGTTAGCCGAGTTCAGTCTTGCATTTCTCAACATATACTCTCATGCTCGACCAAGGTTGCCTCAGAACTAATTTGTCACTGAATACTTATGTCCTTAATATGAAAACAACATAATATCTTAGAAGATGCCAGGGAAGCAAGCCACTCTTTTTTTGATTAAGTATGAAATCGGGTCATAGTGTGCACTGTAGATTGAACTTGATTAAGAAGTTCAAGGATTATAGATGTTTTGATAGTGTTTGCTTGCTTTCAAAGGACTTTTGTCTCCCTCAGGAGAGTCTCTTAGAATTCAAATGAGAACACTCATTTCTGAACATCTTCCCAAGAGACACACTGGACAGATGTTTCTTAAAATGAGCTGCTGAAAACAACTGAACCTAGAATTTAAAAGAAAATAGCCTAATCTGGCTTGGGTCTTATTTTTAAAGGCAGAGAATTGTGGCATCATAAAAGGGAGCATGATGCTCATTTGACATTTTTTGTAAACAAAAAAGCATTTTATGAAAAGTTCCTGTTTTGGGAAAGATTTCGTTCTGAAAATGAAGGTGTGATTAGATTTGGTTCATTTATATGAGCCTGTTCTTGTGTGTGGCCATATTAGTGCTTGGTATTTTTGAGCACCTCCAATTCTATATACTTCTTTATGTTATTCGCCTTGTACAGTACTGATACAAGCCCACCATTCAGTCCGTTTAAAGCTAGGCCATTTATGGTAAAAATCAGTTCAACCAGTTGATTGACATCATATAAACCAAAACATTGGCTGGTTTCCAAATGACTCCGGATGTGTTTGTTGCTTTGAGACAGACACATTACACTCTGTTCTACAGGCAGAGTTTGCCCACAGGGGTTCCTCCGGAACCCCAACAAAATAGACACATTGTGGTTGTATTGTAAGCTCCTGTGAGTTTTGTTCATGGAACATTCAAAAAAGTTTTCTCCCCAAACTTTAATGTTAGTAAAGAAATACTCTTGGCCCTTCAAGGCTTCCTTCTTTCCACTCTCCCTCCAAGTACAATGCACCTTTTTTCACCCCCACTTTCAACATTTATGTACTTCTTAGTAGAGGCCTTTTTGTTTCCTTTAGAAATGATGCCTTTCATCTTCGCCTTTGTTTTTATTCACTGCCAAAGAAAAGCTTTCTCTTGAAGGCTCCAGCATATAAGCATGGCTTTTTATAAGCTTGATCCATTGGAATAAAAATGTAATGCTCTTGCCCTTGAAAATATCAGGACAGGGCAGTCTGACATCCAGCTTCGGATGCAAGCGCAGCCCATTCCCAAAGAGCATCTTTACAGGTGCAGAGATGCACTCACAACAGCCTCAGCGGGTCCCCTTTTTCTGTCTCTAGGATCCTGAAGTTTGTGAATATTGTCTGAGCACATGCATATTAATCATATGCCCACAGAGACCAGTCAAATTCTTTGAATGAAAGCATTCATTGTTAAATAAATGAATGTAATTATAATTCATAGGATCACTTTTGCCAAAGTGCGATTTGTAACCCTTAAAATCAGAGCACAGCAGGCACCCTTAATATTGTTAAAATAAGTCTCTTCTTCCTAATAGTTTCCTACTAATCAACTTTAACATAACTCCCTAGTTCTTACACTATTTTATTTGAACATATCTGGAAATAACAAAAAATTAATATTCGTCTGTAAATGATAATTCAGTGTCTGTGATTGAGCTTAGCTGGAAAGGGAGAAATGAGTGACTTGGTTTTTCTAAGCCCAGTCAGACAGCTGGGACCTCAGTCTCATGATTTCTCTTGCAGTATGGACTTCTAAGGTGACTTAATGAAGGAAAGAGACCGGGGGCTTTACGGTCAGAAGAACCTGGGTTTCAATCTTGGTTCTACCTTTCAAATGTGTGACAATGAACAGGTTACTAACTTCTCTGAGCCCTCTAGTCCTCATCTGTAAAATAAGAATGATTTGCAAAATGGTTGTGAAGAGAAGTAGTAATATGCACAGTACATTTCTTGGCATGTAATACACGTGTTTGTGCAAAAAACTGGGTTTGTTGGCAACACAGCATGGAGAGAATGTTTCAGTTACTGCAGCTGTTTGACCAATTACCCAAAACCCAGCGGCTTAAAAAAAGACATGTTATGTTCACAGATTCTATAGGACAGGAATCCAGGCTCAACACGGTGGAGGTGACGCTTCTCGGTTCCACACAATGAGAATCTATAGCAGGGAGATTCTTAAAGAAATGGATGGAATGATCTGAAGGCTTACTTTTTCACACAATCTCTGGATTCATGGTGGGAAGTTTGGCACATCTGGGGACTCGTAGGTCTCCTGGGACAGCTCGCTCTCTCTGGCTGGGCCTCTCCAGGACTGCTGTCCGCATGGCAGCTTCAGAGCAGTTGGAATTCTGACATCTTGCTTCAGGACCCCTAAAGCACATGTTCTGAGACAGAGTTGGGGGCAGCAGTGAGGATAGGGGGGTGGGGGGCATGCGGGGAAGGGAGGGGAGGGCCTGCCAGAAGAATAGCTGGCAGAAGCTGTATCCTTTTATGACCTAGCATCTCAAGGCCCAGGGCGTCACTTCCAGGATACTCTGTTGGCCACTGCAGCTTCAAACCCCGCACCCAGATTCAAGAGGAAGGAACAGACTATCCCCATTAGTGGGAAGAAAGCTTATGGGGTGGGGTCTTTGGAAGACACAATCTACCACAAGGAGATAATGTTTGGATCAAGAAGGATTTTATTTATGTTTTTTATTGTCCCTTTTCCTCTTCTTTCTCCCCCTTTCCCTCCCCCTCCTCCTTTCCCCTGTTCTTCCTCCTCCGCCCCACTTTGTCTTTTTCAGTGATAATGTGGAAATATGTTCTGAGAGGCACGCTGGAGCCAAAT
>NW_017731803.1:1148904-1211408 GCF_001890085.2 Hipposideros armiger | reverse complement strand
TTCCTTTCTCTTCCCTTCCCTTCCTCTTCTCCCTCTCCCTCTCCCTTTCCCTCTCCCCCCTTCCTCTCCTCTTCTATATATGTGTGTATATTTATATTTCTGTATCTCTGTCTCTATCTCTAATCTTTATTTTGTTTTGAGATTAGAGTGATCCTATGTAAGAGATCCTTGTGCAACTTTTGATTTCATGAAAGAGATCCTTATCCAGCTTTTGAAGTACCCTTTCTCAAAGAAGCTGACCTTATAAGGTCTCAGATTTCCCCTGTATTTCTGAAAATTTGGCATTCGGGTGTGACAGTCAAATCGTGAATACAAGGTGAGATTTGACTAAAATTGAAGCAATGCCATTGGAGAGACATCGTGAGATACACAGAAAATACAGCTTCCTGTGTGGCACTGAAAACTGATGTGCCTGGAACTAGGCCCACCTACCTCCCAAGCTTGCTGCTGTTTCTTTACAGTCCTTTCATAAAAATGATGACGTGGAAAATCACAGAAGCTTATTAAAGTAATGATTTGGAATGCTACTTTTGGAATTATGGTGAAAACTAATCTATTCGGAATCAAGATTTAAAAGCCATTACACATTTTCTTTGTTTTTGAGCCTGGAAGTCATAGCCTTGAAGCTAAAAATAATCAAACGCTAAAACCAAAATGGCAACAGCAAAAACTCCCCTCTTATAAAAAACAAATAAACAACAACTTGATAAAACCTCACAATAATGTAATAGGCCTCACTGAGAGGAGCTAAAGTGAAGAATGCCTGTTCCTTGAACTTACAGAGTGGAACGCATCCACCTCCTGATTTAATATTATGGAATCTCTGATATGTAATGAGAACATACTCATGCAAACATATTCTGTTTTACCATCTTTGATTTTCCCTAAGCATGATGTTCTGATCAATGTTTTAATGAGGGGAGAACACCACAGATCAGTTGCTATGAGTCTGATAACATCTTGGCTTAACTATTGAGAAAGAAATCTCCACAGGTGTAAGTTAAGGGGAGAAAAAATGTTCATTATTTAAAGCCCAAGTTCAGGCTTCCTCTGTGGGAGCTCCTGTTTTTGGTTTTGTTTGTTTGTCACACTGAGAAGGTGTATTCCTGCAGGAGTCAGAGCACCATTGTGGGGGCTTAGGAAATACATTTTACATTCTGACTTAGGCTTCTCTAGTGTTAAAACACTGCTTGCCGTTTGCTTAATACATAATGCATTTCTATAGTGTTTTAATGGACACATACATTCTACACATTGTTGTGGGCTAGGTAGCATTAAATGACAAATATAATCTTACTGCTGTTCTGAATCCCCATTGAATATCACACATACATGTTCCTCTCATAAATGAAGTGGTGGTATGTTTAGAGTTAAGCCTTCTTTTTTTTTTTTCCCTTTCTTTTCATTTTTATTTGTATTTTATTTCTATCCTCACTTGTTTTTCAGGGAAATGTTCCCAGAGCTTTTGGGGCTCATTTTGCATTATCTTGTCCTCTACTGACCAGTCACCCAGCCCTTTTTAGGGCCCAAACACTGTACAGAGTCCCAAGAATATAATAAAGCAATAGTATTATGTGTTTTAATGGGGGCAGGGTGATCACTGAACAGATATTTCTATTGTTGCTTTTTGTTTTCAGTATGTTACTGAAGACAACATAACAAGGAAAAAATGAATTGATATGCCCGGATGAGGACTTTTAAAGTCATCTTTAAAAGAATATTTACAATGGGGGTCTCTCTCTTAAAATTGTCTTACCTATGGACCAAACCTTCTGCCACTAACGTGGTCTGTGTTGGAGAAGCTTCCGCTGTGCAGTCTACATAAGTGTGTATGTGTGTGGTGGGGTGCAGACTGAGGACTAAAAGCTTTGAAAGATACTGTACTCTTCTCAGAGATAGGGTTAAAATGGCAAATAACAAGATCATCTCAAGTTAGTAACTTCTTGGTCAGGCCGTTGGTGAGAACTAACCTGTCCCAAAATGTGTGCAACTCACTGTACCCATTTTCTCTTTTTGTGTTCACTAGCTACAGTTCTTTCCATTTATTTTTAAATTTGCATGAATATGCTTGTTCTTTGAGAAAGAAATATGAATGTGTGTTTGGTGTGGTTGTAGCTGTGGTAATTAACTGAAAACTAATTCCTAACACCTATGAGAGTTTATCCACACGGTGTTTGGATCTAGGGATATGGCAGCAAGGAAGCTGAGGAAATGTCGGCATGAAGAACGGCTGGGAATGGTGTATCCTCAGTAGAGGTCGAAAGGCTGAACATGGAAAGCAGTGGAAGGCACGCCAGTCAGGAGATAGGTGGAGGAAGGGAGAGGAGAGATGCCAAAGCGTGACTGTTTCAAAGTACTGAACCTGGGAAATGGTGGAGGACATGTTCTTTTTCCTCTTCCCTCTCCATCCTCCATGGCCCCACTCCTTTCACAGCAGGGCCCCGAAACCCAGCTTAGTGCTATGGCGCCTGGAATTCAACTACGTGATGGGTTTATAAGACGTTGGTGGGTTAGCCTGGGAACGTGCAATATCATTTCCATGAGAAATTACTTCTGAATGTCAAACAGTGTGTTTGCAAATCACAATTTGTTCTGGGAATGGAAAGGTATAGATATGGATATATCATATGTAATATATATGTATTTAATTTTATTTAGATAGTATAAATGTAGATATATGTATATGTGTATAGGTAATCTTGTGATGTATAACATGCAGATGTATCTCCTTGTTATATATATATATATATTGTGTGTGTGTGTATATGTATGTATGTAGTCAATATAGAGATAGATACATGTAAATATAAAATTAGCTTGAATTTAATATTTCTGAAATTACACCTTTAATAGACTTTTACTCTCATGATTGCACATATGTGGACAGGCAGGCAGCTAGGCATGATGTCAGGAAGAAAGAATCAACAGGGGAGAAGAAATGCCAGTAGCTGAGGGAGAAAAAAGTATATCCTGGGAGTTGCAGACCTTTCTGCTTTGAGGAATAAGAGAAAGAGATGTAATTGAAGTCATAGAAGATTATGTTTCCTAAGGTATATTTTAATTAGCTTTCAAGGAGGAACAGGTGGTATATTTTAAAACTGGATTTTTTTTTCAACATCGGTTTTCCAATTTTAGCTCTTTATGCTTCTGATAGTTTTTACAGCAATTTCTCTTTCTAATTTTCCCTTTATTCCTCCTTTGATTAATTAAGTTGATATTATAACGTATAAGTTATTATTCTAAATTATATATTTCTAACTATGTCGTAGAAATAAGACAGCCATATTATTTAATGTATAAAATAAGATTTGTAGGACATATTTCAACACTGCATTTTATCTCCTTGTTCTGGGTTACATTAAGTATCTGAAGGAGATTAATTTACTTCTTGGCCAAATTGAGTATCTTTTTTTAAGTAGATATGCAGCATAAAATGTAAGACGGTAATTAGAATTAGTAATTTATAAATTTGGAAGCTTTTATTAAATGGAATGCTTTGAAATGCATGTCTTACGCTATATTTATTCAGTACTCGTAGCCTATCCAAGGATGAAGCTGTAAGAACTGTAGTAGGGGAAGTCAGCAGTCAGGAGAAGCAAATGGAGAACAAAGCCTTCTTTGGCAATGATCTGTCATGGCAAATATCTCACTGGAGACAACGTCATACCACTCTTTGTTCTTTCACCTCTGCATCTCAGTATCAGTCGTAAATATTTATTTCCTAAACCATGTATTTTTTTTCAGCAGCATAATTGGTGAGTCTTTAAAAGAGAATGTATTTAGCAATTTTAAAGCAACGTTCACTCAGGAGTTGAAGTCCTTCTATGCTGACAGTGCTTTGTATGTAAACTTAAAACTTCATATACACCCTCCACCCTTTCCCCCCATTCATGGTGGCAGGAACCTTCTATTGAAACTGTCCTCTTAGCAAAGGTGATCACAGTGAAGGGTAGAGGGTGCTGTCATGGCTCACTGTTTTTCTCATAATTGTGGTAAGTACAGGAATTTTGAAACGGTTCTAAGAATAGCAATTAGAACAATTTTAAACATCTCAATTTCCAGGCCTGAAATCAAGTTAAGAGAATGTGATTTGCTGAAATTGCATGATAATGAACAAACTGCTTCGAGTGGCATGTTGCTAGAAGAAGGGTGAGAATTGATAGCTTTCAGATTCTTAAAATTCAGTAGCAGTCAACTATGGTTTCTGCTAGTAAAGATGGAATCCTTTTAGAAGGTTGTGGAGGGTGAGGGTTGCTGTTCCTGTGCTACTACCTTCCGGTCTTGCATATATCATTTTCTATCCCAACCCTACATGTGCCTCCAGCAGTCGTCAATTTAACTCTGAAATCCCTGAGATGGTTTTCCTGATGTTCACTGTGACATGACTTACTGGGTATGTCAGCGGGATAGCATGGCCAATGCATTTTTGTGTATCTCATTTTATTCTTTACCAAAACATTTTATTATAGATTGTTTATATTACTACTAGTAGACCTCACTTTAACCCAAACCTTACAGAACTGGTTCTAAAACATGCCATCAATTTTATTTGTTATTAGAATGGGTATAAATGCACTGTGTGTTTCATGTATCTATGCCCATATGCATTTATTTGTACATATACAGGAATCTGTTCTGCCAAAGTACTGGAAAACACGTAGTGCCTTTCAGAACCATTTGTACTAGTAAGGGCTGTAGGGGATTGGATTGGTGTTGATAATAACACTCCCCGTCTCCTCTGGAATCTTATCCTATTGAAAGCAAGCATGGATCAAAATACTGTATCAGTTTTATGATTGAAGAGCATTAATTGGAGGCCATGGCAACACATTCCTTCACCCTCTTGAACTTGAACTCTGGAACTCTTCTGAGAGACACATGGAGAAAGACATGGGAGTGGGGGAGAGAGAGAGGAAAAGGGAGAGGGAGAGGGAGAGGGAGAGGGAGAGATGGAGAGATGGAGAGATGGAGAGATGGAGAGGGAGAGATGGAGAGATGGAGAGGGAGAGAAGCAGAAGTTTGATGGGGTGGATGTTAACTTTTGGGAAGCTTCGGTTTTGAAAATATCAAATAGTTGACATTAACTTGAGTCAGAAGAATAAATCGAGGACTTCCAGGTCATAGGACAGTCAGGGTGGTATAGAACATGGGTATGAAGTGAAGACCAAATTTGATTTGAACTTGTTTATTCTTTCTTTCTTGTCTATGAATCCTACCAAGGAAGCTATTTTCTGGATGTTTAATGTGTTCAAAACTTTTAAAAATATAACTACAATTTGAAATTCTCATTTAAATGGTTGCCTGTGCTTTATTTTCACACGTCACTGCTGGGATTCTAAGTTGTTACACAAAGAAGCTGTCAGCAGAGACAGCAAGAAAGAGACACAAGTGGCCTGCAGGCCTGCACCCACAAAGAGCGTGGAAACCACCAGGGGCTCAGATATAAAAGGCACCAAAACCCCCAACTGATTGAAATAACTGCTTCCTCTTCCCCTCCATCTGAATCATTAGTCTTCAAACTAAATAAATGTGTTGTTCGCTTCCTAAATGCCCCCATTGCTTCTTGTTCCAGGGTCTGTTAATAATTTAGGGAGTATTACAGTGTGTCACAGGGAAGTTAGACATGTTGGAATAAAAGTTGTAATTGACATCCCACTTTAGTCTTGCCGGTTTCTGAGAACAATCTGTGTACCACATTTTGATTGCTGTGACTTCCAGTTTAGAAATTATGTGATAGAACTTGAAAATCAGTTCTGTACTGTAATTCTGTAATTTTGCATTTAAAGGCAATATCTTTATGGCTATATTAGATACACAAGCCATTTAAAAATGGGGTTTGATTATGTCTTCGTTCATCATGGCCCTTCAAAACAAAATGGAACGTCTTAATTTTCCCAATGTGCATTTTACTTATTTGTTTCATTCAAACATTCTTTTATACAAGTATATTTTGGGTGCCTACTGTGTGCCAAACACTCAATGTTTTTTTCTTTGTTTGTTTTAACAAAAACTAGATAGACCAAAATTTTGTTAATGCCTGGCAATAAATTGTATTGGGGTTGAAAGGTAAGAAAGCCAACAAATACAATGCAACCGTAAGCTTCTTAAGGTAGGTTTAGGAAGTTGTCGGAAGAGAATATAGATGAAGGAATATCTCCCAGCCCTAGGAGATTCTGAAAGCTCTTCTGAAAGGAGATGATGCTTAAAGACCAGGAAACTGAAGTAGATAGACAGTTGCATAGAGATCGACATGCCAGGCGGCTATCCTAAAACATGCAAAGGAATTAGGAAGAATGTGTCTTGTCAGGAACCTGGAGGTGGTTTGTTGTGGTTGGCGTATAGGTTTATGTATGGACCAAAATAGGACAGAGAGACAGGGCTCAGGTCCTGAAGTCTTGTCTGTTATGCTCTGAGGTTAGGAGTTAATCCTGGGGGCAGGCAGATGCATTCTAGTATACCATTGCAGGGAAGTAATGATCAGATGTGTTTTAGAAAAAAAATACCCTGGCTTTCCTGTGTGGAATGGATCAGAGTAGGGGTGCCATAAATACTGGGGGTGCCAAAAAATGTATACAAGTGGACGCTTTGGTCAACGTTGCTCAAGCAGTAGTTCGCCGTAATCAGAAGTGTCTGGACGCTTGATGGTAACCACTTTTAGCACCTCTTGTAATTGCAGAAGTTAAACATGACTTGTATTCATCTTTTGTTATTGGTATGTGTTGAGTATCACAATTTTAATGCAGTTTTCCTTTCTTAAAATGTGTCTGCATTGTTTTGGCATCCTCTGTAGATGTGTTAGAAAGCTTCCAGGGAATAGAGGAAGAGAGGCTGAACCAGGATGGGGACGATAGGGATGGAAAGGAGGTGATAGATATAAGGTCTGTCTAAGATGCTGAAGATGGCGTGAGGTGATGGATGTGAAAGCATAGTACCTGGAATGTGAGTGATGACATTGACAGAGTTATAAGGCTTCATTGTTTATTGGATGGGAAGTGGAGGTAGTAAGCACAATGGAGGGAGCTAGGATTACCGGGTGTTTTGGTCCTACAGCTGGAAAAGGAGATAACATAAAGAAATGCAGGAAGACACAGATTTGGGAGGAATAGAGTATAGTTTTCATGTGAGAAAATACTGACTTTGAAGCACATTCATTGATGAATGTATTTGTAATACTATTTAGACAAACAAGTGGGTCTCAGAGCAAACTGAGCCTGAACATCACTGGAGGCAAAATGACAAAACTGAAGCTGTCCTACTTGGGCACATCATGAGAAGGCAGGATTTTTTGGAAAAGACAGTAATGCCGGGAAAAATAGAAGGCAGCAAGAAGAGAGGAAGACCAAGTATTAGATGAATTGACTCCATAAAAGAAGCCATAGGGTTGAGTCTACAGATGCTCAGCAGGGCTGTGAGGACAGGACATTGTGGATATGGCTCATTCGTATGGTCACCAGGACTCAAGGGTGATTCAATGTCTTGTAACGCATTCAATACTAGTTAACATCTATTAAGCATTCACTATGTGCAAGGCATGTCCTAGAGCCTTTATATTTCAACTTTAAAATTCCATGAAATAGGCACAAATAATATCACTCTTTACACATGAGAAGACTGGGCACTGGCATTCAAACCAAGGATCAATCACCTGCGGAACCCAAGCACTTAAACACCACCTCCTAAGGCTTCCAATGAGACCCAAGTATCTAGGATATTCATTCAATGCCCTCTTCATTAGTGCTTAAAATAAAGTTGATATTGATATGTACTTACTGATCATAGGAGAGAGACCAACTTAAAAGAAAAATAAAAAGAGAGAAAAGGTTGTACATTGGTTATGTTGGTTGTAATTTACAAGGCTTTTCAAATACACTGAAGAAATGAAATGCTTCTTGATAGTATCCAGATTTATGGTAAATTTCCACATAGGGGGACCTTGGCTAGTTTAGTGAAGGAAGCAAAGAAATCTTGGAAAATAGTGAAGGATAGCTCATTTTGAAATTCACTGCGTCCTTGTGAATTGAGAACCTTTTTTTTTATTTTTTTATTTCTGAATGTACCTTAATCATAATGTAGCCCAAGGGAACCAAACATTTTATATGTTTTAACAAGCTAAGTGGTTTTATAAAAGTGCTGTTAGAGGGATTTATTTTAATTGGACATTAAAATATACTAGTATTAAATCATGGCTAATTCTTTGCTTAGAGCTCTATTTCAGGTTAGCTTTCATAAGTAAAGTAGCAGAACTGTTTTTTTTCCTTAATTTAAAATAATCTTCAGTATTGGAGTTTGACTAATTTTTACTTGTATTAACTTCAGCCTTCTTAAATGCTTGACTGTAGACACAAAATATTTTTAAGATGTATGTGTGTGGGGTTTAATGTAATTCTCATTTCTTATTTATCACATTTTTTTCTCTGTGTTAATTCCAGCAGTGTGACCTACTAAAAGGAATAGTTTTATCTTATTACAGTGGATCGCCTTGGGTGGGAGTTGGGGATTGGATGCTGCTAAACATCCTACAAGGCACAGGACAGCCCCCACTATAAAAAAATTAAGCAGACCAAGATGTCAGTAGTGCCGAGGTTGGGAAACCCTGCTTTAGTGCAATAGTTATGCCAATTAAGCATACACAGAGATATTTTCCTTAGCAACAAAGGGCAACATACTGATGCTGATTGGTGTTCAGGAGGAGATAATAAGAGTGGTGGTAAAGAAAGCAGAGGGATAAATTAAAACACAGAGAAAAAGGAAATGAAAGACATGAAAGAGAATTAAATATGGAATAGAAGGAAAAGGCAAAGTGACCTTAGCAATCACTCCTCCAGCATGCATCATCTAGAAAACTGACGGGGATGCGAGTCAGTGACAGATGTGATGTCTATATTTTCCTTTACATTAAGAAAAGTATATGTTATTACTATTATTATTATTAATGATTTATAGAGCATGAAAAATGTGTTAAGTGCAGTACAGAACATAGAGTCAGTCACCACCCAGAGGGTTTTGAGCTTACAATTAAGCAGATGGAGCAGGCGAAAGCTCAGGATGGGGAAAGAGGTGATAATGTGACAAAGATGTCACAACTTCTGTAAATCTTATTTCATGTAATTTTTACTTACATTTCAGTTAAACATTAATTATACAAAAAAAAATGGAGGCAGCTACGGCATACAGTAAAGAAAAAGGCTTTGAAAAATGATACGGTACTACCAAAGATCAAACCTCAGATAACAGCTAACATGAATTAGCTTCAAATATTTATCATAAGAAGTATCAAGAAATCTTAACAGGAGGTAAATATGAAATGCTTCTTTAAAAATACCTAAGTTTAAATGTTTGATAAATTCATTTTAATATAGGGAATATATAGGATGTTTCTGATTCTTTTGATATAAATTTCCCAGTTACATTTATTTGCTATATTTGTTTTTAATTTGCAGAATTAGAACAGAAAGATTAAGAGGATTTAGGCCTATGAAAACACACACACACACGCGCACACACACACACACACACACACAGTACCAACATTTAAATGTTGGAAAATGAAGGCGTGTTACTTTTTCGTTGCTAACTATGGATATCATATTTGAGCCTTTGAACATTTTATAGCTTGCATTTTAATGTGTTTATCTGAAAGGGATTTATCTCAGGGACAGGGTCTGACTTCCTTAGTTATGAAATGGTACTTTACTAAGAGTAGATTATAATTAAAGTCTTACCCATTAGAAAGTAATTATTCAGTTTTTGTTTGCATGCTTTCTTTTATTTTTTTTAAGATGCAACATAGCAAATTAATAAGTAATTACAAGAAGGCAAAGTTAAATTTGTGTTACAAGACACCCAGAATGTCACTGTCAGTGTGGGTGACATATACCCTAATACAGCATGAAAGTTTCACAATTAGACAGAGTTAGCCAACTGAAATGAAAATTCTAGTCAATATGCCTTGCAAATATACTTAGAGTAAAATTCTTTGGGGGACAATTAATGTCCAATTCAGGTAACTTTTTTTCTCTTTAATTTTGCCTTTGGTATCAAATGATGAAACCTATTTGCATAAACTACTTGAAGCTCATTCTGTTTAATTAGAGAGCTTCTGCACCAGTAACATTATTTTCAAGTCTCTGAAGAAATGGACATAGTGCGAAGATCCAGCAGCAACTTAAACCAAAAAGGTTATATCAAAGGTTTCTTAATTTTAGATTCACTAAACAGTCATGAATATGACCCTTCAACATGCAAAAAGATGTTACAACATAAATAGATTATTTAACAGAAATGTGAGGAGCATAGTGTTGAATGATAGTTTAATTCAGATGAAAATCTGTGAGATGTTGTCCCCTTGAATGATTAGGGATGTGTGAGATGTTTGCCTTTTTCCTTTCATATTGGTTTGAGTAATACATATCTGTCAGTGTTCTCCACCATATCTGAAATTGCCCACAGAAGTTTTCAAAGGGTTTGGGACACATAGTGATAAAAAACTATTCAAAAGTAAACCGAGGCATATAAAAAATTTTACAAGATTTTTTTTGAGTAAAAATTGACTTGAACTGGGCAACGCTAAACCGGAAGTGTTTAGGAGCATTCTGCTCACAGGAGACAGGAGAAAGGATTATATAAAGTATGGAAGCAAAGAAAGGAAATTGAGTGGCTATAGCTGAAACCTTGGATGGCTGTTACTGATTGGTTGTCCTTAACATTGTGATTTTGTAGCTTTGAGGGATTTACAGGCTGAGATTTTGGTTTGCTTAGGTAGGCTGCAATGGCATTAGCATCACCGCAGACTAATGACCTCCTTGCTTGATTAATTTAACAGTATAAAACAGAGTACTTGGTAGAACTAATTTTGTCACATAGAACCACAAAAATGCTATGTGGAGTATCTTATCAAAGTTGTAAGCTGCCAGTTTTTGAATGAAGCAGTCTCTTCAAGCAGTAGGTATGCAGAAAACCATTTTTGGAGATTGTTCTTTAGATATATTGCCCTTTAAATTAAATGCAACATTTTAGATGACTGCAAATGAGCACATTTCCATATAAAGATATTTAGATATTTGATATTTCTCAGACTCCTATACGCAAAATATTTGGCTAGGTACATTTTAAAAAAATAGACTTTAGAATATATTGCTATATAATTTTTTCTGGATCCATTTTCTAAACTATTTTGATGTTTAATATGTTCTGTATCTTGGGAAAATGGTTGTTCCCTTTGCTGCCTTTAATTTAAATGATGTGTGTTTGCTGCCACTGTTATTCTTCGCCTTCTTAGAAATACCTTTTCAAGGCTTGCTCATTTATATGCCTTCCGCTTTCTTTTGACTTTAGCAGCATTTTAAATTTGTTTAGTGAATATCATTTTAGTGATGTTAAGCCTGAATATCTTATAACTAAGTTAGGTGTACTGTATCATTTTTCTACAGAATTAAGTAGTTCAGATTTGGGGTTATTCATTTTAGACTATATTTATTTTCCATGTTGTCATTTTATTATTTAAATAAATTTTTTTTCACTATGTCACTTTACAGACACTTCTGTCTAGTTAGAATTGGAGTATGTACGAATGTCTGCATTGCCACAGTATTAAAAAAAGGATACCGCCCCCCACACCCTCGGCATGTGCACACACATACAGGCTGTTCTCACACTTACAAGAAGCGTTTGCCTCACCACCCACTTCCCTTCAGCCTGTCTTCTTCCAGAGAAACTCTGCTGAAGTTGTAGTCTCAATTTTACCAGTGATTCTCTAACTACTAAAAGGATGGTCCTTTCTGGACTTCATTCTGTATAAACCCTCTGCGCCTCTGCATTTCACCCATGGTCCCGTTACCTCATCCTTAATTTTAGTTCTGCAGTGCCCCGTGATGGATGACCTGTGGCCTTCCCACCATTGTGCTGAATCGTTTTTTGTTTTGTGTTTTTTTGGGGGGGGATGTTAGTGAGGGGGCAGGGGGGTGCCTTCTCTTCCTGCCCAAATCAGTGGGTTAGAGAAGAATATCGTGGGTTCTAAGAGTGACCCTCTCCTTTGCTAGTTAGCTAAGTGATTTTAGATTATTTATTCACGGCTCTTGTTTGATAAATTGGAAAAAAAAGAAAAGAAAAAAAGAAGACACCTACCTATGCGATTCCTTTCTTTAATAATCTGCATTTATTTGGCACAAGAGAGAGAGGAGAGAGAAAGAAAGGCCTCATTTCTTAGGACTTGTAAAGCTTCTCTTTGGTGTTCAGCTGCCACCTCTCTATCTTCACCCCGGGGTACTGCTCAGTTCACGGCTCTAAACCTTCATGAGCTGTTATCCATCATTCACAACCTTTATGACTTCTTAACCTGGCATTCTAGATGGTCCACACTTACGTTTGCCAGTGTATCATATATCTGTCCCTTAAACAAACCTGTTGCTCTAGCCACACTCTTCTAATTTACTGTATCCTAAAAGAGCCTCTCAGACTTATGTGTTCTCTGAGTTGGGTTTCCCACTACTTGCCCTTGAGGTGACTTAGACAGCCCAACAGCCCACGCCCTTCCACCAACTTGCATATCTCTTCATGCGGGAGAGTGAGAAATACTGACTGGGGGCTTCTGGTACACCCTCTGAACTTGAGGGGTGCGGTTTCCCACATCTGTCTCCTATTGGACACTTCACCACAGTCCATTTCAGACTTGCTGGCAGAGCCAGACTAGCTAGAGCTGGTCTTGCCCCCTCAGAAATCTCTATAGCAGAAGTGAGCACCAATTTCCCTCTCAGGTCCACCCCAGCCTTCAGGAGATGCATGCTAGGGAACTTCTATTCTTGGTGGTAGAGTGGGGATATAATGGACAAGGTGTCATATTTCTGAGCTACCTGGAGCTCTCCCGGAAAGTCACTCCACTGTCTTTTGGTGACAACACCAGAGTGGGACTTTAGGCAGCCAATCAAAGAATGAGAATTGTACGCTTGAAACCTATATAATTTTAGTAACCAATGTCACCTCAATAAATTTAATATAAAAAAAGAAGGAATGAAAGGCCAGTCTTCCTGGATTCTCATTGTCAGCACCGAAGTCTCCACAAGCTGCTCACTGCTCTTCTTTGGCAGCAGGGAGAGGGGTTGCTAGGATAAGAAGAGTACTGACAGTAAGACCTGCCCTGGCATTTTTCAGCCTGAGTTGTAGGTATGTGGCGGTTTCCACATGGTGCTGGCTTGTTCACCATTGCACCATTGCAAGCTATGTCTAACATCTGGGATACTTTATATTTTGTGTTCTCAGTTTCAGACTTAGACATAATTCTGAGACTATGAAAAGCCCATTTGCAATTCTAATGTGATGAAGTTGTGGGTTTTAATTGAACACAGTGTAGGCACACTGCAAGTTATTAAATATTTCCCGTTGTATTATTATTTGTATGCCTATTTGTATAATTGCTTATAATAATTTCACTACCGCTTTATATAACTGACTTTAAACATGTAAAATATAGAGTCTGTGTTTCGACCTAGTCTCTTAAGTTTTTTTAGTTAAGATTGAAAGCCAGAAATTATGTTATTCTATATGAAATATTGTTTGGCATGCTACACAAAACAGCTTGGCTTAATCCTGCAGCTGCCTAAGAAAGGAATTACATGGAAAACCATGGCGAACATATACGTCTCCATGTATTTATCTGCATATAATCAGAATGAAACCCGACTAGTTTGGCCTGGTTTGCAAATTAGATACTCAACTGATTTGCCGTATTTTTCAGCATTCAATAAAGCTCCATGTAAGTCAGATTACGTGTGATCTTAAAGAACAGATTTCATTACAAAGGACAAACTAAGACTTGGCTTTATTCTCAGTTCTTCATTAGTTAGGATGACCCCACCCTTGGTAGTGATTACTTTGAGTGAACTGGTGGTGAAAGGGCCAGTTAGAACTAGCATTTCTGTCCAAGATGGCATATTATATTTTTGCTTTAACAACACAGTAGTTGGTGGACATCTTGTCATTTGCAAAAATTAAAACAAAAGTAACCAGCTTACCCCAAGATTTTGTAGGTTATTTTCTAATTAGTGGTCTGTTTTCTTCCTTTGTATCTTGGGCTTAATGTGGCAAAAAATTGGATTGTCAGTTTTGTATAAAATTAGTCCTCCCAATCCGCTTTACTTTTACATATAATGATGTTAAAATGGCATTGTTGTAGATAATATGTGTACACAGGAAAAAGGTTTGTGGTTTGGGTGGACAGCAGAAATCAGAATTCTTCACAGCATAACAGTTTGAGAAGGGGAGGTTAGGGATGACCAGAATAATTTGCATTGTTGAATCCAGTGGGCATAGCATTCATTCCCCGAGAGGACTGGATAGCCTTCTTGGAGTCTGTAAAAAAGTGCACAAGATATTTAGTGTATTGGAAAATACTGAGATTTAAAAATAATAGATATTATTATTATTATTATCATCATTATTTTAAAGATTTTTATTGGGAAATTGGAGGAGGGGAACAGTGTTGGGGAATTGGGGAAGGGGAACAGCTAAATTGTTGTCCTTCAGTCTTAGTTGTGGAGGGCGCAGCAAGCTCAGCTTCAAGTCGTCACCATCCAGCCCCCGTCGGCTGTGCTCAGCTCAAGGTGTTGCGTTCAATCTTAGTTGTGGGTGGGCGCAGCCCCCCATCCCATGTGAGAGCCGAGCCAGCAACCTGTTGTTAGGAGCACGTGCTCTCACCTGCTGAGACATCCTGCCACCTGTTGGCAGCTCAGCAGCAGCTCAGCTCAGTTGCAGCTCACTGGCCCATGTGGGAATCGAACCGGTGACCCTGTTTCTTAGAGCTCACGCTCTTAACCAACTGAGTCATTCAACCGGTCCAATAGATGTTATTTTATATGTTGATTTCTTTTTTCATAAATGAGTCACCTAGACATTTGCGGATCCATCAGCTAAAGGGACTCATGTATTTCCCCTGCCACCTGTCTGAGAACACAAATTTATAGGTATTTTTGCAGGAGGCAGTTTCTGTGAAAGGAGGACATTTGGCTTCACTTTTATTGCTAGAATGTTCTGTGACAGTGACAACTGTAAGGCTTTGTGCTAGGAAGCCACATTAATTTCATTAAGATTATGGCCTTCATTTTAAAAATTTCTTTGTTCCCCCTCTCACATAAGATTTGTATAGTTTATCTCTAAGAAACAACAAAAATGGAAAGAGTAATAAGGACATCTCTTGTTCTTCCTTCTGAACAAAGCATTTAATTTCATCCTGCACTGAATGTTAGCCTAACACTTAAAATATTTGAAGTGAATCATAATCAGCCTTTGAGTTGTGGGTTCTAATATGTTTAATGATTTGCTCAAATGTTGACATTTTTCTACAGCGAGGGAGAAAAACACTTCAATTTAAAACACAGGATTATCAACTAATGCCTTCAGCCTAAAAATATGGACAAAAACAGCATATTCTATTACAATAAAACACTATAAATGCTAATAGTTTTAAATATATTCATTCATGGAAAAAAGCACAGCTATAAAAAGTCCAAATGATTGTGCAATAATAATTAGGGTGAAATAATTGCTCAGTTATTTAGTTAATGTACTTTATTTTAATGGAATGCTTTGAAATAACAAACATACCCATACTTGTTTTGTGACAGTAATAACCACAGTGTATCTTATCAGATAATTAACTTTCACAAATATAATACAAGTCTGCAGAGCAGCAATGACACCGTTACAATAAAGTATTTCTTGGGATGTTGAAGTCTTAAAACGAGAACAACTGCTTAAATTTAAGCTGCTTCCTTCTTGCAAAGAGGCTGTCACTTTTGTTACAGTGTGTAATGTAGACAGACATTTCGGTGAAGAGATACAAAAGGGGAGGAAGAATGCAGAAATAGACAACAGGTAAAGTGTGCAGACAGATGAAGAAGTAAGCACATATAGTCATCCAGGAGGTACTATCACAACCCTATATTAAATGGGTAGAATGAGTGGGTCTGGATGCCTCACTTGGTTAGAGCGTGTGCTCTTAACAAGGCTGCTGGTTCGACTCCCGCATGGGATTATGGGCTGCGTCCCCTGCAACTAGATTGAAAAACGGAGACTGAACTTGGTTGGAGCTGAGCTGCACCCTCCACAACTAAGATTGAAGGACAACAACTTGACTTGGAGCTGATGGGTCCTGGATAAAACACATTGTTCTCCCCCCAAAAACAACAGCAAGACAACCCCAAAAAAACAGAAAAATACTTTCCCCAATGGGTAGAATGAATGTCTAATGATTTCTATGTTGATCTTTAATTAGGATAAGTGACTTTGCAGTTGAGCTTTTCTTTCTAAGTAAGCTATTCCCATCTTCACTAGCTCTCAAAAGATTAACTCATGAAAAACAAAAGCTGCCTTTTATTTCTCTTCTCTCTTTTGAAGTAATTTTATTAAAGGCAAACTCCATATTATTCAGTTTCATTTGGACATCATATAACCCACCAGTGAAATGCAGCCAGGTCCGCTGAAGAGCAGCAGGAAGTGATTTACTGGGAGAGGATTAAATCCTGCTGCATTTCGTGGGACATAGTAGCTAACTTAACATTTACCTCTGCTCTTGATAGTAATATGACACATTTCAAACAAACAAACAAAAATCTACCTTCAGTGTAAAACAGCTTGGGTAATAGCTTTACCTTGAAAAAAGAAAGAAAAATCCAACTTCAATTAGTGTTTGAGGATAAGCAAGCTATATATATGTTTTGTTTTTTTTTCTGCTTTGCTTCAACTGCTATAGCTTGACAATTCAGGTACATTTTGATAGATTCTAGTGTTCTGCTAAGAAAGCGTGAAGTGTTTTGTATTCTACCTAATCATTCAATACAATCGGCGAAACTGTCCCAGACTGTGCCTATTGAATTATGCCTTCAAGTGTTCCATATTGTTAGAAGCTGTCCAGTTAATTTCCCCCTCATTAAGCTGAAATGTGCCTTTTTGAGATGTCTTTTAAAATTTAGTGGAAACCTGTGAAAAATGTACATATTTATATTTATATATGAATAGGAGTAGGGAGATATTGCAAAGCAGCTTCTGACTGTATCCTGGGATAGTGTAGTGTGGGCTCCATACAGTGTGAGCCAGGATTATATTTCAGTCAACATGCATTTAGGGAGCTTATATACTGTTAATACCAGAGCTCTCCTGCGTGTGTGACCTAGTGGCTTTACCCACCAGGACTGTACAAATCGATTGCCAGGTACGGCTTTCATGAGGCTTGGCTGAGCCTGTGCCGATGCGACCCCAGTACCATATAGAAGTATGCTTCTTGTTTAGCTCTCTGAGGTCAGGGACAGGACCTGCCTTATATCTGTACCCATATGCCTAACACAGTGACTTGCCTTCAGTGAAGAAAAGGTGAGCAACACTGACACAGCTACATTCTCTGTAAGAAAATACCCTCATTCACCGAGAATGTCTTGAATTGTGGTAAGTGTTGGTGATATGGTTCAGAAGAGTTGATAGATGCACGGTATGGTAACTAGAAAAATGGGAAGGAATGTAATGCATAGTCCTTTTTTTTTTTTTTTTAGACTTATTAAGACAAGTTTCAGATGTAGACATGAACCTCAAATGGATTTTTTAGCTACCGGTTACAAATATTTGAATCTGTCAAAGTTTCCAGAGAGAGTTTGGAGTGGTTAAAAAGCAGAGTGGTTTTAACAGCGTTCTGGTGTTCAGTTTCTAGCCGATGTTCATTAGAATAAAAATTAAGATCCTCGCCATATAGAAAAGATAATGAAAGTACTGGGGGAAATATCATTTGGCCATGGCATCCGGAAAAAGTTGTAAGGAGTATGAAATATCAGAGAGTGACTGACTTGTAGCACGGGAAAGCTACAAGAATCCTGGGGAAATGCAATGATTTTTAAAGTCTTATCCCCTATATATGTGTTTATTTTGTTCACACTTTAAGAATCTAATTGTGACCTCAACACTATGTTTAGTTAATATTTTTATTCCATGTAAGCAAATATACTACCATCATATTTCAAATATACTATCAAAATAAAATATCTACTATAGCTGTGCTTTCACAATTACAAATTGAGCAGAATTGTCTGCCCCTGACAATCAGTGCTAATACTATCGGGTTGTCGGAAAAGTCATGACATATTTTTTCTATGTTTTTGGTTGCAAAAATGTGTCATGACTTTTCCGACAGCCCGATATTTTCCTAGTGTGCAGAAAAATGTAATTAACTGAATTTTGAATTTCCTTCATATTAACCTTTGCCCCGTGACTCTTCCTTTTAACTTTTGCAGTCCAGAGCTAGCAACAAAATTTGCCATGCTGCTGGGGATGAGAAAGCCAGAGGTGGAAGCCTAGTGAGCACTGGGGATAAGAGATGGAGGAAAGCAAAAGAAAGAAGCTTGATTGTTTCTGCCAAACTTGGTCAGAGCCCTGAAGGGTTGTGTACAATTGTAGATAACAACTGTGAGTACAAAAGGGCTAGAGTTGTATGTGATGTCCATCCTGTCACACCCAGATCATGCCATGAACACACTAAGGGCAGACAAGCTGAGTCAGGAAGAATTGAAAAGGCTAGTGCCTAGATGGCAGTTGGGAAGAGGGATGCCATCTTTAGGACAGCCGGGGCTTGTCCCAGCCTCAAGATGCTGTAGAATCAGGTGGAGCCAACGCTGAGGCTAACACCTGTTACCTTCTCTGGATTTCTTTCTTTCTAGACTTGGGCTACAATTGGCCACCTTTGCAGTTCAGCGCCAGGGCATCTGATCCCAACATGGGTGTCCTTCCCCAGGGCTTCTTTAGTCTCCCCTCATTCTTGGAGTCTGACTCTTTTATTTTTACCTCATAGTATCCCATCTCCTCACACCCAAACAACAAATATTAGGGCTAATTTTGATTTTCCTCTTGAATTGAGAGTTTGCACCCTCTTCAATGCAGCTGATATGTGTTTACGTAATTAAAGGTCCTATCATGACTGGCCATCTACTTACCTGTGTAAAATGCATATAATCCTCATAAGTTATTGTTCTATTTTAGGTTTTTAAGATCACATTGTAGACCAAGTTCATAATTAATCACCACGTACAAAATGCTGGAAAATTTTAGAATTAGCCACAGGAAATTGTTCGTTTTTACTCTACTGTAATTGCGTGGGTCATAAGTACTCAGTAAATGCTTGTGGTTGGAGAAACAAACGATAAACATTGAAATGACTGTGAAAGTATGAATCAACGTTTCTATCCTGCTTTTTCTTAACATATGGCAGAGTAATAATAGGGTATAATTACTGCTGGTATTGCCATTTTTTGCTCTCTGTTTCTCTCTTATGTTTGTTATATCGTACCCAAAATATTTAAAAGTTATGACAAAGAATAAGTGGCATAAAATTACTGCCTTTGTTATGATTTTCTTTATTTGACAAATGATAGCACATTTCCCCTTGCTTTTGTTAAACTTTCAAGTGAACTTTTTATTTCTTTGTAAACATTTTATAACACTTACATTTCGTAAACTTTAAGAACTTACAGTTCTTAAACTTTAAAATTTCCCTTAAGAATACAATGTTATATTCCAATGACTCAATAGATTAGGAATACTAGTCCTTATCCTAGATGTGGAAATGTCTACATTAAAAATAAGACCTTTAGTGTAATGAGAAATAAGGCACTGCTTTTGAATATTGAGTTCCTTTCAATGTAATTTACAACAGCGACTTGAATTCCTCGACTGAACTGAGGCTGATCATGATGGAAAAAGAGTTTTCCTGAAGAATTCTTTCTAAAGATTATATTGAGGTGTGATTCTCCTTAGTATCGTCACATGGTTTATGGTTAGTGTGAGCTTGTGATTTACAGTAAGAAAGTATATTTGATCTTCTTCCCTGTTTCTGTAATTGAGCTCCCTAAGCCTTTGGAATTTCCTAAGTGATGAAAAAAGGAAGATATCTTTTGTTATGTTATTGAAGTGACATTTGAACCTTACCTAAGGATGAGGGCTGGTTGCCAGTGGAGTCAACCTAGTAATTAGAGGCTTGGCATTTTCGGTCAGGCACCCTGCCTTCCTGGGAGGGGAGAGGGGCTGGATGTGGAATCGATCACCATGATCTAATCAATCATATTTCTGTAATGGAGCCTCCGTAAAAACCCAAAGGACAGAGTTCAGAAGGCTTCTGAGTTGGCAAACACATGACAGTGTTGGGAGAATTGTGTGCCTGGAGAGGACATAGAAGCTCCAAGCCCTTTGCCATACCTTTCCCTTGCATGTCTTTAGTCTGGCCATTCCCAAGTCAGACCCTTTATCATCAACTGGAAATCTGGTAAGTAAATGGGTTTTCTGAGTTCTGTGAGCTACTCTGGCAAATTAATGGCAACCAAGGAAGACATTATGGGAACTTCTGATTTATAGCCAGTTGGTCAGAAGCACAGGTATCAACTGAAGTGGAACACGACATTATCTCCAGGTAGATAGTATCAGAATTGAGATGAATTTGTGAGCCCTCTGCTTATGTCCCAAAAACTGCTTAGTAGTGTATGTGGAAGCCCCATTTCCCCACCTGCACACACACACTTTGGCACTGGGTCCAGGAACACAAAACAGCTAGGTAGGTCTTTATGTTCAGAACATTTGTGTCTCCTCAGCTTGTAGGGGCCTGGTTTACAATAAGGGGCAGGGAATTTGTGGGCAGAATCTGAGCTTGAGACTCTGCTGCACAGCTACAAAATTGTGTGACTCTGAGAGCAACAATCCATAACCTCATCTGTATAAAGGAAATAATATAAAAACCTTCATAACCAGAGTGCATGCACATGTTTGTATGTATCAGTTAAGTGATAAATATGGTGGGATTCTGTGAACGTGAAGATCCTACATGAAGGTTAGCTTTCAGAAAGTCATATTGCTCATTGCAACTCCTATCCAGGGCAGCTGTGAGTTAGGGAAGATCTTCTAAGATGATGCAAAGAGTTAGATTTAAGAAGGTAAGCAATAAGTTGGAAGCCAAGAGTAATTGCATATAAAATCCTACATGGTTTTGGGTTTGTTTTTTAGCTGATGTTTCTGACACAACGTAGGACTTAGAAGGACCAAATACAGAGCGTGTGAGGTCATTGCTGAAGAAGGAACACGTCCAGTTAGTAGTGTTCTCAGAGGTGGAATCATGGGGGTCAGCCAGGGTCAAAATCCGAAGTTCAAGGAGAGGCTGTAAGCCAGCTGGAAAAGAATGCCAGAGACAAAGCTGAAAATGAGAGCCAACGCTCAGAAACCAAGAAAGCATACCTGTAACAGGAGACAAGAATGTGGGAAACAGCTTTTGATGGAGTCCAAATCATTTAGATCGATGTTATCTTTCTTAATGAACCCGGCTTAGCCATTTGCCACCAGTGAGGTTTCACCCTCAAGAACTTTCCTATGAACTGAATCATAGATTATCAAAAGGAGAAAAGTAAAACAAACAAAACATACAAATTCTATAAATAGCCTTTAGTTATTGGCAGCAATAAAATTAAATCCCCTTTAGTTGGGTTAGGTTATTTATTCTTATTTAGCATCCTTTTCTTCATTTACTGGCTCCCCACTCTGTTTGGTAGTTTACACCCTACACACTTGAAATCAGGGAAAGAAGGAGATACGTATCTGCGCCAATGCAAGAGAAATGAACAGCTGTCATTAATTATATGACACAAAACTGAAAAATAGACAGACCTGTATCATTGTACCTCATGTTAATGGAAGATGACCTTAAACTGTAAAGATATGCTAAGTTCATTTTGGTAGTCCCTAATAAAAGAGCATGTGTATGTTACATTTTAGAAAGATTTCAATCACATATTGTTAATATTTGGGGAAACTAGGTATGGGTATGTTAGCTTTTCCAGAAAATTATTTCTGAAAAACATATGTGCGATTCATTAGGAAAGGATGACTATGTTAGACGTTTGAGTACCTAAGGAGCACAAGATGTTTCTGCCAATTTAGATGACATTATTTTGAACATTTTTGTTCTTACTATGTTATCCTTCTACTGGTCTCTTTTTACATTCTTTCTCCACTGTAAATTCTTTTACAATGCCATCTGAATACTCTTCCTTAAGCTCAGATATGATAATTGAAGAACAATTGTTTTAATAATCCTAGAGAAGATTGATATTAATTTGACATGTGATAACTTAGGTGGAAAATTTTCAAATCTGAAGACCTCCTTTGCTGTTAGACAAATCCCCTAAAATGAAATGACTCTGAACAACCCCATGTTTGCTTTATGGGTTTTACTTCCTTTACTGCTTGACCTAAATAATTACTCTCTATTCTTTTGGCCCCAGACCCCACAGATAGGAATCTTGGATGTTTAAAATTTGATAACTTGTTTCTTCAGAATATTCTGCAAATAAGTTAGAAGAGATTGAAATCTTAGGAAACATATCCTTGGACGGAGAGTTCTAGAAACCCTTCTTCTCAGCTGGTTTTTATTTTATTTATTTTTTTTGAGTGATGATTGTCATAGTGATAGCAAAAGGGTGGAATTTGGCATAGCCTTGATGGGATATTGTAATATTTTGGCTTATAAAATATATGTGAAAGTTTTCCTGTCTTAAGTCAGTTTGAGTTGGAACATTGCATGACTACTCTGGCATGGTAGCCACCATCTGGCCAATATAATCTCCTAAGATTCTTACAGCCAAAATGTCTCAGCACTCCCTGGAAGAAATTTGTTTTTCAAGTCTGTTCAGAACCTCAAAAGGCCGTGGCTACCAAAAATGGGAAGATGATTCTTGAGTCAGAACTATCCTGACCCTCCTCGTTCAGAAATATCTGCTCCAAAGGATGACACAATTCCCTTCATCTCTGCCTTTCTTGACTGTCTTCTGTTTCCTCTCTTTTGAGAGCTTTTCTACTTGAAACAGCCCTAAATCCACATGGCTGACCAGTGACTGGCTTTCTCGGTAACTTTTAAAGTATTGAGAAAGAATATCCAATCAATTACAATGAATGAAGTATCTATTTTCTGGACCAAAAAGCCATTACTTGGAAACGACTGGATCATGTAGTACCTAATTACATCCCTTGCAGAATTTGTGGGCAGGTGAGCAATAAGAACATAGCCTCATTCTTTCTTCTGAGCCCATCTTCCTTTGTCCCTTCATATACATATTTCCATTTCATGCTCCAGCCACTCAGGCTGACTTTGCCATTCTCCTTAAAGCTCATGTACTTTCATTCTCCATTGCCTTTGCTCTGATTGAAATTGCCCTCCCATCTTCCTTCATTTTATTCTATTTAAATATATATTTAACTTATAAATTACACGTCATGTAAAAAAGTAGATGTCAACAAATAGAGATGGAGAGAAAATATATAAGTAGAGGGGATGGCATGAGTAATAGCATGGAGACTGGAAGCTGAATATTTATTTTCCCCCCCCTTTGGGTTTTATTGGATAGCATTAACACATTTCTAGATTGATTGATTTATTTTCTTACTTATCATGGTGAATTAGTTTTAAAACTATAGAGACTACGATATGATATTTTTCCTCATGAGGATCTAGTTTAAAAAGGTGCCATTTTAGTTCAAAATAGATATATGTTTTTTTCAGTTGTCAATTGTTTCTTCAGAAAAAAAGCAGGCCACTGATAATTCTCATGGCGCTATTCCTCAAATGGAAATTTATAAAATAGTGGATGTTAGTAAAAATAATCTTCAGATGATTTGTTTGGATGAAAGTCTTCATGGTGCCTGCCCCCTTAAAAAAAACCAAACCAAACCAAAACAAAAACGTTGGAACCTGCTGTCTGTTAAGCCACTTGCAAAGGTACAGTGGATTCTCAGCTGTGTGTGCCAGTGGGAATCTCACGTGGCTTATTCTTACCAAACTTGCAAACATACTGTGGGTATTGATTAGAGAGCCTTTGTTTCATTGGGTCAGTTGAGAGACTCCATATCTGGGTGTTGCTCTCTTCTTTTTACATGAGCCTGTTTAAATGGGTTAAAAAAGTATACCCTCTATATTATTAAGAAAAGGCAGTCTAGAAGACTGCTGAGCGAACTCAGCATGTACACTCCTTTGCTAAAGTTCACTGAGTATTTCAAGTGTAACTTACTTGGTCATCAGATCAGAAAAGGCTCAGTATCAGAGCTGTTGTTCCTTCGATTTGTCTTCCTGACATAAAGTCAGTCAAATCTGCTGTACGGTGGTGCAGCAAACTGTTAGTATTTGGATGCGAGCTAATTGCAGCGTTGACTATCTGGTTGTTTCAAAGTTTAAAGTAGGATTAATCTGATGGATAATTTATTTAGAGACTCAGCTTCCTCATACTTCACAGGACTGGACTGAAGTTTGAATGTGCTGAAGCTCATGAAACCTACATCACATTCATCAGACATAGCAGTGGCTGAATAAATATGAACCCTTTGTTTCCTTTTCTCCCCTCCCTTTTATTTTTTGTGATTCATTAGTAAAAGGCTGATGTACATATTGGTATAGTAATTTTGATATCTATTAAGCAGAGGTCTTTTGTGTGCCAACCCCAAAGATATCCTCAAAATAGCCCCAAAACTGAATACATATTACAAGAACTAGTTATAATTAAAACAGTGAAACTGAAAAGGAGGCAAATTATCTGGAAGAGGGAAAATCCTAGCTCTCGAAAATGATTTTATATCACCACCAATGAGATTTAAAGTTTAAAACATAGTTAGACAGCAAAACATGCATAACCTGCAGTGTGCTCGGGCAGAAGATAATATATTTTGTAAAACCTAAGATGAGTTAGAAAAACAAAAAGGGACTCCAGTAAGCTAAGAACAATGGTAAAAACCAGTATGATAAGGTTATAAATATAAATGAAAGCTAAATCACAGTCTACTAAGGATTAAAGAGGAACTGAAGTTTTGACAGAAATTTGAAGATTCATAATCTTCTGCACCTGAGAATATGTGGCCACATCAGCGTGCCTTCTCATGAGCACCCTTCACGTTGGGGTTCATTGTGCTGCAGGCTTACAGAGTGGATGTGGCTCCTGCTGACTTCCGGGGGTCTGAGAGCTGTACTGACAGCCATTAGAGCCAACGGCTCAGGCCTAGAGTCTGAACAACAGGTAAACCCTGGTCCAAATAGAGTTCAGCTCTAAGACCTGTCCTGGTCCTACAGCCATAATAAAACTCCTAGTATTCCCTCAGCACCACGTCAGTTATTTAGCGGGCCATCTTCCTCAATCAAACTTTTGTAAAAGGTGTCTAATTAAGGATAGCGTTATCCTACCTTCGTTTGTCTCTTGTATCTTTTTCCAGTTGCCTCTTTTGAAACTGCTGAAAGATGAGAATAAATGCAAGGCTTTGTATGCCTGAAGGAAGTAAAAGGCCTGCAGAGAAAATAATCAGTTCATGAATAATTATTGCAGGCGCTATGTAAAAATTGGCAATAAAGCTGGATTTTGAAGGGTAATTAGCATTTTAGTTAATTGTGTGGAGCTCTGTTGCAATTTTATTTATGTTGGCCATTTTGGATATCAGTAATATAGTAACAAAGCAGGGCTCGGACATTCAATTCCTCTTGAAGGATGTATTTATTCTCCAGTGGTAGCAGCAGAGACCCCCTCATCCTTTGTAACTAGGGCAGTGTTTCCATCTAGATACAAAAAAAGAGATGAATTTCTGACTTGTCATCATCTCTCTTCTTCAAATGTGCTTTTACCCGGATGTTAAAGAAAATTGCAAAATTAATTGTGGTGCCACATGCACATCGCTTTATGGAACTTGGCAGATACGTATGAGAGAATCCAGACCATTCAGAGAAAATGCTGAAATCATTTTTTTTTAATTAACTTGTATTGGCTACTGATATTAATAGAAAGATGTCTTTTGTAATAGTTAACTTATTAAAAACTACTCGTGGAGGCTCTTGGTATGTTGTTATCTGGGAAAAATTGCCTTCATGGGAAAGGTTAGAGCAATTGAATAGGACGTCATGTGAGTGCTATTGAAAGACCCACACTGGTTTTCATATACCACCTGAGGATTTACCAAATATTGGACATTTATTGCAAATAACAGTAAGGATTTTTTAAAAAAAACTAAATCAGATTCTTTGATGTATATAAACATCCATAATAGTAGGCATAAGAAAAACCTCAGTCCTTATAGAGATTTAATTCCTATAATCTCTACTTCTACACGTATTGTTTATGGGTGTTCACTTATGTGGTAATGAGGCAACATGCCAGGGTCCCAAATAAGCTGGAACAATCCATTCAATTTTTACATTATTTGCATTATTCTTTTGATTCAGATATTTAGAGGCGAGATGAAAGAAAGAAAAAAAAAACAACAACATGTTCTCCATACATAATTAATTAAAAAGACAAATGATATTTTGTTGCTAAGAATTTGGCCAAGGGGGGATGAATCTGTTAAATTTAGAAAGACTGAGAATGTATTCTAAAGTACTATAAGAGGATGCCAAATATTATAAGGAATAATCTGAAGTAAAATCTGTAAATTGATATGATCATGGACATTGATGAATTCACTGCAGTAGACCTTTAATGAGAGACGATTGTTTTTTTTGTTTTTTTTTTTTTCTTAATGTCCTCATTTCTTCAGGGAACATAAAGTTTAGTAAGAAGTGTGCCCTCCATTCTCCAGTAAGTAGTTTTGGAGGAGAGGTGAGATTAGGGCACCTAATTTGATATCATGAAGATCATTTTTAGGACCAAGATCAAGAGTGGATCTAGAGTTTGGAGGCCCTAAGCTCATTCAACTTGGTGGGCTATCTTTCAGAAAAAGAATTTAAAATTATAAATACACTATTAGAGTCTACATTTCATAGTAACTTAGAATGAGAAAATAAACCATAATTTATAAATTTTGGAAAGCTGGTGAATACCATGAGAGTCTAGAAAATATATAGTATATTTATTAGCTCTTCGCCGTACCTATAAAATCATTTCCTTTTCTTTAGTTCTAATCTTTCATTGCTTCTGCAATTTTGTGATATCATTTTCCAGATGGAGAATAAAAATGTAGTTCAGTCATCCCTACAGCAATATTTGTAAAAACTTGTATTTTTTTTCATTGATAGTTCAGAAACTTTTAGTCAGCTTTACCATTCTTTATTTGTAATGTGATAATACCTGTGATATAAAACTGTAAGATTTCAGGGCATTCCAGTTTTCTTGTGCAGTGGCAGGCCATAGTACTCTTTGAATTTATGACAAGGATCAGCCAGTTTGTCACTGGCATTGTCATATAAGGAGCTGGATGAGTTGGTAAGGTGAGTGAAGAGATATAACTAGACACCATCCCTGTACCAGACAGCCAGTGACAATTGAACTGTGAACCACATTAATATATTCTAAATCTAAATTAAATGTATTCTAATTCAACTTCCCTAAGTGGATCCCCCAAATCACCTCGAACACTACTCTGCATGAAGGGAGTTATGCATGGTGTGAAAGCGATTGGGAGTGAAATACCTTCATACTCCAAATGTTACAAAGTGTTTGACCATGCTGACGTGACATGTGGGACCTATGCAAGTGAAGGTCCCAAAAGCTAAAGCTTCCTTAAGGTCAAGGCAAATCTGCCTCTAGCATGAGAGAGGTCTAACGGTGATAAAGGAGTTCAAAGTCCTTACAAGCCATACTTGCTTAGGGATCAGAAAAGACATTCCCCGGGCAAGGGGATTCGACATGGCCTTGAAGGGGGCGTAGGCTGACAGGAAGCAGGTGTTCTGACGAAATTATTCCAGAACAGCAGACTAGCCTGAACAAATACACACATATTTTAATATGTGTAAAGATCATCAGTTGGGGACATTAGTGACACTGATTCCCTATGCCTTACTCCTCTAACATTGTAATTTATATATCAACAGGGACACAGAATATGCATTTTTAACAGGCAACAAAAGGTGATTCTTTTCCAGGTGTCTATGGGCAGTATTTTGAAATAAAATGTTATGAAATTATAATGTTTTCCCCCCCAAAAAATCTATGTAGGTAGTGAGAGTGGAGGCCCTGTCATTTTAAATCAGGAATCCTACATTCAGGGTCTTGTCTGGTAAGTGTAGTTAATTCTTTCAGCAGAGCTTTCTGCCCTGTACTAAGTAGTTAATATTAGGGACTAATTGCATTGAACAGGTCTGTCAATTAAATGGATAGGGAGGGTTTGGGAAGACCGGAGTAAGGAGTCTATTTTAATAAAAACGAATCAAGAGATAAGCAAGTTCAGACCATGAAGTGATAATATAAAAAAAGATGGGTAAAAGAGATAATTAAAGAAGGAAAAAAAAATTTTCAAGGAGGTGGGAATCCAGAATGCCATGCTCCAGGGACTATAGGAAATGTGCAGATTACCAAAAAGTTCTAAGTGGCGTTTTTGGAGCCATTTGGTGATGACTAAATATATATCTGCTCATTCACCATTAACTTTTTCCAAGTTTTTAAATTCTCTTTATGTTTCCCTATGCACATGTTCATATTGATATCATTATTGCTTAAAATGTAAAGTTTAGATGTTCAGTAACTAAAGTAGGTAAAACAAGGCACACTGTTTCTGGAAAATGCTTTTTATAATTTGGTGGATGAAAGGCCAGTATTCACTTAAAGCAAAGTGTGCTGTTAAGTGCTTTGTTATTTTAACCCTAACTTGCAATAATTTCTATCAAAAAAAAAGTGTGTGGGGGGGGACATTAGCCCTTCTGCCATCAAAGAATATATCCTACTCATAGTTATGAAATAAAATTTCCCACAGAGGTAGGGGAGGGCAGCAGAGATTGCACTTGTAGGTTATTTAGTTGTTTGAGGAAAATGAGCACGTATGAAAGCTGTTTACGTACAAAACCTTTCAGGTATTTCTGGATAACCATTGGGTTGAGTATTTTCTCAACTAGGCTGATTTTATCACTTTGTAATAAATATGGTCTCATCTTCCATACTTTTTACTTTTTTATTATTAATCATTTAATTTTATTCTCATTGCTTGCTTATTATTAATCTAAATTCAATTACATTTCCAAGTTATGCTTAGAGACCTTGAATAAATTCATGCTGTGCTATATGTTAACATGTGAAATTATTTTGCTTTTATAAAATGCAAAAACTTTCCAGAAATATTAAGATACCAGGGGGGAAATTCTAATGGAGGGGGGGGAAAAAAAGAAAGGAAAAAGAGAACTAATAATATTACACATTAGTATCAACTTGAAAAGCCAGAATAGATCTGGCAAGTTAATGATCTTGAATAATATTCCCATCCTCATGGCTAAAATCCAAGGATGGGTTTAAGTACATAGGAAGGGAAACCATTTATCATATTCATGTGTTAAATTTGTTTTTACCAAGGATGATTATTAGTTGTTTCAGTAAGGTACTTTTTCTTCATTACAATGCTTAGTGCTTATGATGAAGTGAAAACATATTTAAATTTCTGGCAGTGTTCGAATTCGATAGAAGATATATATATATATATATATATATATATATATATATATATATAACTTTATATTATATTTTTATATATATTTATAAATTATAACAGTTAAATAATCCCTCAATAAAAATATAAGTAGGTACCTAATTCATATATGTTTCTATAGCCTGCATTTTAGCTTTAATCAAAATAAGTTCATATACAAAGGGGATAAGCTTAAATCTCATGCAATCATTGGTAATTCAGTAAATCAGTTAAGGCATAATCCTTGGTTAGAGTTACAATATTAGAGAATTGCCTACCATAGGTCATGCCTTTCTCTGTCTCACCATCTAGTGGGGCGAGGGAAGAGGAACAGGCAGTGAGAAGCAGCATGAAATGTGCAGCAGAGGGGATATGTAAGAGCAACAGAGTAGTGTGGAGTAGGGACTCCTTGACTTGGCAGTGTCTCAGCTAGGGTGGCCCACCATCCTGGTTTGCCAGGAGCTGTGGGGATTCTTGGGATGCTTTTGGTGCTAAAACGTAGAATGTCCTCCCAGGGAACCTTTGGCAGTGTTTCCTTATCACTACTAGTGGGAGATGGTGTTTACTGGCATCTAATTCAGAGAGGCCATGGGTGCTGCTAAACCTCCTACAATGCACAGGATAGCCCATGAAGAAGAATAACCTGACCCAAAATGTATGTTGTGAGCCTGACGCATCCCCCTGTTCTAAGGGGAAGGAGCCATGAGACAGCGAGAGAGGGAGATAATGATTGTCTATAGTGGTGGGACCATGGATGCAGCAAAGTGCCCAATATGGTGAGAAGGGGATCTCAAGGACACAAGTGAAGCGATTGGTCTAGAACAGGATAAACTCAAGGGAAGAATTGTTTCCAAATGAAGAATTCTTATACAGAAGATAGGATGTGGCTGCCATCCACTTCACGCTTGATGACATTATTTTCATCTGATGAAGGAGGAGACAAGAGCATCAATCTCTTGGAGGTGAGAGGTCAGTGCAGGGCAGACTTCTGGAAAGTGGTGAAAGATGGGAGGATGATTGATAGGTGACATCAGGGTCCTGTTACGGGTGTCGATCATGAATTTGCAACAGCACTGGTGCTTACAGTGCTGTGATTTCTCAGACGAGGTTCAGCCATTCAGCATGGGAAGGGAGGATGGCGTCCTATAGAGCTGCTGGAGGACCCTTCAGGCGTTGTGTGTGGGAATGCACAGGGCATTCAGGGCACTGGCTGGATGATTAGAACCCCAGCTGGGTAGTGAAAGAGGGAGAGCCTTTATTTTGACCCTTAAAAAAAAAATGACTACATTCCCAAATGCTTTTCATTTAGTTTAGTCTCTTAAGTGTAAGTCTTGTGACTGTTTCACTTTGAAGATTATAAACACCGGTTTTGTCTTTCTGGATGGCTTATTTTGCCTCAGAAAGACACTGACAACTCCACAAGCCATCTATTTAGTGAACGGAGTAACCGATACATAGTCAATTAGTAATTGCAGCCCATCCCTTTAAATTCCTCTTTTGTCTTTTACCCTCTGAAACAACAACCCTGAAAGGAGATCTACTTTTATAGCATTTTTATATCCACCTCAAAAAACAGCTTTGACTCTCACTAGGAAACCAAAGACTTCAGTCAGCAAACTTGAACAAAGGTGCTGCAAGGAGTTTTAAAACAATGTTTCCGTTGATTAAATTAGTGACTATGACTAGGTTATATAATGATTCAGGCATAGAGTTAGCATCCGTGACTCAACTTGTGGCATCTTGGAGGTTTTATCTTTTCATTTGGTACAAGATAAACTACAGTCCCCATTTCCAATTCTGGAAGATTAAATTCATCCCGATTCTTACATATGTGGCTTGGCATGTATTCACAAATGCTCCTGTTACACCAATACAAGGGAAGGATTTTCTTCCTTCCCTATTGATCCGTGGTCACTAACAAAAACTCTCTAAAACTGCAAGTGTTTATGGTTACACATTGATATTTTAGAATGGTGCACAAAGGCCAGTGTTATTGCACTATTGGAATTGTTAATAACCAAAACAGTATTTTTAGCATCTAAAGCTAGGTCCAACCTTGCAGGAGGTCCTAAAACGGTGCCATTTTATTATGTGCAGCATAAGATTGTCAGTGCAGCCCCAATAGATGGAAAGAGTGGCTACAGCATGCCTCAGTCTGGCAAGAGGCCTTGGCTATCTGCAAATGTGTTCTAAGGATAGCAGGGGGCTGGGCCCATCAGCTGTCAGCCACAGCTTCTGTGGATGCTCTGAACAATAGCTGTGTGCCAGGGCAGTAATTATTGGTTGATTTTTCTTCTAAAATAAGTGTCCTAATAATTTGTCACAAAACCAACTCAAATTGCTATGATATTGCTTGCAACAGTTAAATTAGAAAAAAAAAAGAAAAAAGAAAAGAGAAGAAAAGAAAAGAAAGAAAGTAAGAAAGAAAGAAAGCCATAGCAAGAAATGTTTAAGTTTATTTCTACATGTGGCTATATTGGTAAATAGTAGAATTAAAATCTCATTTGCAGGTTTTTCAAAAAGGTTATTTCTGTGTGAGAAAACCCTTTGTTTTCTTAATACCCCGAGCTGTAAATTAGAGAATAGGGGGAAAAAAAAGTTGGTTAGCAAATAAAGCTCTTCACTGTCTATGCTGTTTTGGAATGCCTCCCATATTCCTGGGGCTCAGATAATGTGTTTCTCTAGAAAAGCATGCATAATCTGCACTAAAATGAGCTGGTACCAGGCTCTGCACTGCCCAGGGATACAAATTAGAGATGTGATCTTTAAAAATGAATCCAACAGAAAAGGGTTTCCAGAATATTTGAGTAGTGTTACCTGGTGTCTATATTTTCAGGTGTTACCCCAATTCTCTTAGAAGCAAGGAGAGATGGATAGTAACATAAATAAATCTGATGCTATTTGGAAAACGGGAACAAAAGGACTGTCCAGCATAACAGATTTCAATGAGGATGGGGGGGGGGCCCTTCCTCCTGCTCTTGTTGGCTTTCTAGATGTGTAGTGTGTGTGTGTGTGTCTCAGTTCACAGGTGGCAAGAATGCTACAGTTCCTCCTCAGATTTAATATGCTGTCATGGAAATGCTGATAAGGTTATTTTATGGAGATGTAGCTTAAAAAAAAGAGTGAGAATTACGTTATTGCATTACACTCTGCTCCATCTAGGGCTCATTTTATTAAAGATTTACTTTCATCTGCAAACCAAGGAATTGTACCCTATTCTGTCTGTGCCAGGATCCAATTAATGTCAACTTGAGTTTTCTGTGTGGACAGGGCCAGCCCATGGCCCTGGGTGATCATCTATTATTATCATCACTTGCTTGTACATGACTTCACAACCCCAGCATAGAACCAGTTGTCATGCTTTCCATCTTTTATAACCCCAAATAGCTCACTGAGTAGAATTTGAGAATGGGCGGGTGACAAGATACTCTTTGAGAATGCGGAGATCAATCATGGTTAGCAAGATTAAACTCAAGGAGACATCTATGGAACACTTTTGCCATATACAACATGCATGCATGAATGTATATTATTTCTCTTGACTTTAATATAGAATTTTGATTCAATTTTGGAAAAGATGGATTTAACATGTAAAATAAATGCCATTCTTTTGCTTGCTACATATGTTCAATCGCCGAGATACCAATAAATGAGTATTTTTAATATCGTACAAAATGTTTTAGTTCTAATAATTACCTAATGTTAAATGAAAATGTTTAGAATCTTCTAAGTCATTGCCAAATACTTTTTGGCTTAGAACTTTGGGTCTACAGAGAAGTGAATTTAAAAAAAAAATTCTAAATTTAGTGGAAAATTTGTGGAAGGACATAGATGCATCCTAAAATATCCATATGACCAAAATAATTGTGTTTTCTTTTAAAACTTTGTGAGGGGTATAAATGTTTAATCATTATGTTGTTTTGTACACCTGGATCGAATAAAAAAAAGTTTAAAAAATTAAAAATGAACTTATGAGGGATACAAAATTGTATTACTTTTTTAATCGCAATTTAATTAATTTATTTCAGTAAAAAAATTAAATGTGGTGTTAGAAAGTAAAAACAATAGAAAATAAAAGGTATCAAATGCCTATAATATGCTAGGTATTATACAAGATAAAACTATGACATAGTCTTTTTAAACTTAGGATATTATGATTTCTTTCTTTATTTTTCTTTTTTTTAAGGATATGATTTCTAGCAGAGTGTTGGTCCAAATGTAAATAATGCTGGGTGTTTTTCAAAGATACTTTTTAAATTCTCCATTTCAGTCTGGAACAACACTGGTATATAGGCTAGTAAATTTTTAAAACTTATTTTGCATTTTATCTTTTTCATTGTTTACCCATCATGTATCTACATACTTATTAACAAATGGTAATACCCCTTAAAATAAAACATTGAGTACCAAGGAAATACTTTTAAATAATAAGATTTTCAAGTGTTTTATCATTGAAAATATTTAAAAATCATAACATTTATTATGAAGATAGTATTCATTATGAACTTTGGGAAATACTATCATGTTTATTATACAACTCTCTATATTTTATAATTAACCTTGCCTTTGTAATAAAAACTCAGGCGGCTCATTTTCCACAATACTCTATTCTAGATAAAACATTTTTTTGTGACATATCAAAGCAACATCTCTACAGACATGCTATTTTGTCTATAAACAAGGTTTTCTTATGATAATACTAATACATCTCTGCTTTCTACTCACTGAAAGTGTGCAGGTGAGTGCCCGAACACCCCTGCCATGTTAGAGCTACTTGGAACTATGTTAGCTACCTTGCTAACTTAGCAGTGTGAAACTGACAGATGAGAAAGCATGGTCAATTTATTCCTAGAAGATGGATGTATCTTACAACAAATGATCCCGGCTTTTGCCAGTTGTGGTAATACCTCACTTCTGTTAGAATGCAAGAGTTAGAGCAATTCATATGGGCTCAAAGCCTTTCAGCACTTACAGTGAGGTCAGCAGACCTTCACTTTGTGGAGCTAGTTTGCTACTGGTGTTTTAAAACAAAGTCAGTATAGCACATCTCTTTGGTCCTTTTAAAAAGTGATAAAATAACATTCACGTAGTTGATATGTGGGACATTTCTTAGAGCAGAAGTAATAGGATCAATGTTCTGGAGCTTGGTGACATAAAATCAGGGGAAAAAACTTGGCTTTTTCTTTTTCTGTTTTTTATTTCTTTGCCACTCCAATTATAGTTGTTCTCATGTTCCTTTTCAAATAAGCCAATTACCTTTCCTGTGTGTTCCGTTTTGTAGGTACATGATAAGCAGTGAGTTAGAATGAAGAATAAATTATTGCTTTTAATGATGATCAGCACATCTAATGTGATAAATTATGATTAATGAGTAAATTAGCCGTGAATATGATGCAAATGAATGTGCTTTGAAACTAACTACAGAAAGACGCTAAAGGGTCAGTGGAGTTTCCTGTTTTTTGGTCAAATGTAATGTCTGTGTTTAATAGTCTTATGAGCATATTAACACTGAGAGGAAATATGGAAAAAACCCCATAAATATTGTGCCATTTGCCTACGTCCTTGCTGAATAAGCCTGGGAGATGGCGTGACTTTTCATCTGTTTCAGTGCGAGGGCCTTTATCGCTCTATTGAATGGAAACAGATGCATTATCTCCTGTGTATTTTGAATGCATAAGTAGGTAGTGAGTAAACGGGAGGTTTCAAGTGGAAAATGTTCAGTGAATATCTAAACGGTGGTGCCACTGATATGATGTTTCACTAAGAATGAATGACTGGTATAAGGAATGGTAAGAATGGCTTCACAGATTGTTTCTAAGAGTGATTCAAGACCACTGGCATGCCCTTTGGAAATTTATGTCACTAAACCAGCAGTTACCATGAGTGTCTTATACCAAAACAGATGGCCATTCTTACTAAGCTTGTCAATAGTTTAGAGAAGTTTTATGGCCCAGACACAGTGAATGTAGGAGATTGTTTGTTTTGGTCATAATATCCCATGTCTGTCTGCTAAATAAAAAGTTATTGTGGTGAGACTATAAAAACTTGTACTGCTGTAAAACAAGTGTTTATGATGCAGGTATTAATAGATTTGGAAACAGGGGAAACTAGAAATGTATTTAACTACCGTAAACTAATTCAATATGAAATTTCATCTCTACAAGATTTTTAAAAACCAATTTGAAAGACTAAAATAGACTTGAATATCTTGACCTTTTTAAATTGAAAATTATTTTCCATAGCATTTAAATACTATTTTCAGTGGTTTCATTTTATAAATGTTTTTCTCTGTTTATTTCCTCTTTCTTCATTGGTCTATAAATATTCACCACAAACTATTTCCTTACACTCTGTTGTCCCAAGGAGAAATGGAAAAGGCAGGATTTGGAGAGAAATTTTTTCATGGGTGCATTTCTCTAGCTGCTTCTTCAAAGCTGATTACCCTCTGACCTCCACATTCCATCCCTCCTGTTTAGCTAAAAAGGATAAAAATTTAGCTGGTGATAAACTGATCATTTTAAGCTTTGTCAATGGTCTAGATCTAGATAATTGGATACTGTGATATGTATTTCTGCTGTGAATATATGAGTTATTTTTAGCATAATTTTTTAAATGTATAAAAAGCCTTAAAAACATATAGGTGTTTTTTTTTTTAATCCAGTAATTACACATTTAGGAATGCACCGTACATATTGAAATTTTACATGTAAGGACAAATCACACATAGGGGCAAATTACATATATGTGCAAGGATATAATTACTACAAGAATAATCATTGAAATATTTTTTATAATACTACAAAGTTGGAAACAACCTAAATGTTTAGCAGTAATTGAAAATATATCTATATGCTTTATAATATAAAATGATATTCAATTTAAATATGTATTGACAAAAATAGAGCATATTTTAAGAAATATGGATTATAAAGTAATACAGTAGAATCTCTTTTTTGTAAAAGTTATATGTTCAAAGGGCATAGAAAAAGTCTTAAAAATATTCATCAAGGTGATCACCATTAGTGTTTTAAAAATACCTTTTAATTTATTTTTGTTTTCTAATTTATGTGTAATAAGTATTTATAATCAGAATAATAAAATCATTTTACTTAAAAAATAAAAAGCACTAAAAGAGCTGATCGAAGGAGAGCTTTGTGATAACAATAAGATGGAATGTTATTCATAAAAGAGGTGAGTTCCATTGCATTACGCTGTTTGGCATCTGGATTCAGTCCTGCAGTAGACACGTGCGAACCTGAGATCTGTCTATGCTCCATCGTGCCAATTTGGGGCCTGGTATGGATCCATTAGTCTCCTCCCATGTCACTTCAGTGTTTCGCAGTGTCAGTGTGTATTACATAAAGTTTGCATACTACAGATAATTAATTTATCAAGCTGGAAGCAAATGTAATTCAAATAGAGACACGGTGATCATGTTTACAACATTATTATCCATCCTAAATACTCAACTGTGTATAGCCAAGGATTAGATGGTATGGGGACTTAGAGAGCCTTTTCTCAAGCCCATGTACGTATGCATTAAACACCTACATGTGCTAGGTGTGATCAGGAGTCATGGGCCTTCAGACTGACCAGATCACGAATGCTTTTCTCAAGGTTCTGTTAATGCAGAGGGAGAGAAATACCTGTGCATAACATAGATATGATATAATACAGACTGTTCTAACTCATAAGAGAGACACAAAAAGTGTGTTAAGAGAGTTAAAAGAATAGCAGATTTCATCAAGCTAGGCGCATCAAAGAAGGCTTCAAGATTTTTAATTTGGGTTGAAAATGAATAAGTTGTATAAATTCAAAAGTGGGGGAGAAGGCATTTGTACAAGGGCTTAGTGCCCTGAAATTTAGGTACTTGATGGGCAATAGTAGAAACATATTTTAAAAATAGGTTGGCAGCAGCCCTTAAAGATCTTCAAGTCCAAACAAAATTTCTGATTTAATTTGTCAGCAGTAAGCTATTAACGCTTGCTTATTTTTTTTGTTTTGCATAGAAAAGAGCTTTAATCATACATGCGTAAAAAAGAAAACTCAAAGAACAAGAATGGAAAGGAAAGATCAACAATAATGTATAATATTGGTTATAGTGATAAAAACCTGGAGTGAGGATGACAGGATGGGGAAGGTAACGATATCATGATATCTCAGTGATTCTTAGTCTTAGCTGAATTTTAGAATCATCTGGAAATTAATTACACAGCCCCATGCATTGATTTTTCTGGGGTGGGGTCTAAGCACCTGTAGTTGTTTCTGTGTGTGTGCTTGTCTGTTGTTGTTGTTTTTTTTTCAGTCTCAGGAAATTCTAATGTCCAGCTTAAAAAGAGAATCATAGTGGTTGTTATTGAATATGAAAAAAAGGAAAGGTGACATATCAGAAGCAAAACCTATAGTACTTAATAATTGAATGGTAGTGGGGCAAAGGAGCAGAAGACAAAGCAGAGGCAAAACTGCAAGGCTGGGCATTTGGGAGAGTGGCAGTCCCACCAACAGAAAGGGCAACTTAGTGAGAGCAATAGGATTGAGAAGGCAGATGTCATGGTGTCTTTTCAGCACAATGATTTGGGGATGCTTGCTAGGTCAGGGGTCAGCAAACTTTTGAGACAGAAGAGCCAATTCTGTCCCTCACAACAATTTAAAAATTATTCGAGAGCCATAAAACAAATGAAATCACCATTATGTGAATAATATCCTTTAAAAATTTTGTAAATGAGGGCCGGCTGAGTGGCGCGATGGTTAAGAACTGGTTTGGGATGCCAGAGGGCCCCGGTTCGGATCCCACATATGAGGGCCAGTGACACTGCCCTCTACAGCTAAGATGCTGAACAACAGCTCAACCTGGAGCTGGGCTGCCATGAGTCGCTGGCGATGGCGTAGGCTGCAGCCCCTGTGGCAGTGGGTTGTCATGGGCTACCGTGTGTAGGCAGCAGCCAGCGTGAGCGGCCAGCAGCTGCAGTGAGCGGCCGTCCAGAAGCCGGCGACTGATCTGCCTCGCCCGGGAAGAGCTCAATGATGGTGCCAACTTGGGCCAGTGAAGCAACGTCCTCCACAACTAGACTGAAGAACAAAAGGACAGCAACTTGTCTGTTCCCCTTTCCCCAATTCCCCAATAAAAATATCTTTAAAAAAATTTTATAAATGAAACTATGATAGTTTTATTTTCATTTTTAATTTTACTTCAGAGCTACATGTACGTACTCAAAGAGCCACACGTGGCTCACGAGCTGCAGTTTGCCTACCCCTGTGCTAGGTAATCTTTCAATTGGTAAGAAATAAGGTCCTGGTATTGAGAAAAAGTTGAAACTAAAAGGCTTCTGCAAAGCAAAACCATCAACAAAACAAAGAGACAACCAACCAAATGGGAGAAGATATTTACAAACAATGCTTCTGATAAGGGGCTAATATCCAAAATATATAAGGAGCTCATACAACTCAACAACAAAAAGACAAATAATCCAATTAAAACATGGGCAGGAGACATGAACAGACATGTCTCCCAAGAGTACAAGCAAACAGCCAACAGATATATGAAAAAATGCTCAACTTCACTAGCTATTAGGAAAATGCAAATAAAAACCACAGTGAGATATCACCTCACACCAGTTGGAATGGCTATTATCAACAAAAATAATGGCTATTATTAACAACAAGTAATAACAAGTGTTGGAGAAGCTGTGGAGAAAAAGGAGCCTTCATACACTGTTGATGGGAATGCAGATTGGTGCAGCTGCTGTGGAAGGCAGTGTGGAGGTTCTTCAAAAAATTAAGAGTAGAATTGCCACATCCAACAATCCCTCTCCTGGGTATCTATCCAAAAAATCTGAGAACATTTATCTGTAAAGATATATATACTCCAATGTTCACTGCAGCTTCATTTACTGTGGCCAAGACATGGAAACAGTATGTGTTCTTCGATAAATTATTGGATAAACAAGATGTGGTATATATATATATACACAACGGAATACTACTCTGCCATAAGAAAAGGTGAAATAGTGCCATTTGTGACAACATGGATGGATCTTGAGATTATTATGCTAAGTGAAATAAGTCAGACAGAAAATATCAAGAACCATATGTTTTCACTCATATGTAGGATATAAACCTGGAAGTAGCAAAAGGAACAAGACAAACAAATAAAGAAACAAAAGATCATAGACACAGACAACAGTTTAGTGGTTATCAGAGTGTAAGGGGGAAGGGGAACCGTAAATCGGTAAAGGGGATCAAATATGTGGTGATGGAAGGAAAACTGACTCTAAGTGGTGAGCACACAATGTGATACATAGATGATGTATTACAGAATTGTACACTTGAAACCTATGTAATTTTACTAACTATTGCCACCCCAATAAGTTTAATAAAAAAAAAAAAGAAAAAGCTCACTGAGAGATATCTTTTCATTAAATCAGATCTCTTCTTCCAGTCTACCTTTCTTTTTTCCCTTTCCCCATCAATCCTTTTTCCCTTTTCTTTCTGTCAGTATGCGTATCAATCCTTTGTCAATTTAAATATTGATAGTTTTATAGAGGCATCGATATCTATATATCCAATGGGAGGATGCTGTAATAGTCATTTTCAAAGAATTGAGAGTTGACGCTTTAATAAAATTAATAGATACACATGGGATATATTATTGAAATGCTTTGAAAAGGAAGAGGGGGAATTAGTGTCAAGAACTTTAATGGGGTATTTGTCTTTTTCAATCATGAACAAATTAAATATATTTGTAGAATAATACAAAAGTGTTCTACCATACTAAACCTGGAAAGTATGTAATCCGTTTATAAATTTTGTGGCATTGATTTTTGTCTGTTGACCCGGCATCGTATTTAATTTATCCCTGATTTCAATTGGCTGCTGTTAATTAGGAAGAGAGCTTCCATAAGCAGCATTCTGCGTGAACTTTCTCATTTAACTAGTGAAAAATGATCGCTGTACAGAACAAAGTACTTACCAAACCCTTGAGAAAACAATCAGTATACATTTTTAGTTAACTAAACAGATTTGAAAACATGTATTAAATTGAGTTATACCATATTGTCTGTGTAGCGTCCTTGTAACTTTCCATCTTCTCATTTGGCACAGTAAAAATATCAGGGCTTTACAAGTCTATCAAAAGTCCATGACTCACTCTTACCTTCAATGATCCTTTATTTCTTTTTTCCTTTTTTCCCTCCTTCCTTCTAAATTTCCATAGTACTATAAAGTTTTCTATAATTCTATAAATTAGGGATGATATCATCTTTGTAGGACTTTGGAAAACATCACATATGAGATATATAAAACTTTCAGTCCAATGCATGAAATTCACTAAGAGGAAATTATTTCTTCATCCCATTTTCAAGTATAATGCTCCTTAAACCAAAATTTAAGGTAAATAGATTGTTTGGAGAGTCGTAGTATAAAGAAAGTAGCAGAAATTACTCAAAAAGAGTCTGACTTTGAAGCCCTGTCCTGGCCATGGATATCAGAGGTGGCCCTATTTAGATCCCATGTGATAGGATAGATGTCCCCACAGGCCCCAGTTTATGTAAAATATCTGTCATAAAAAACAGTCCAGCCTGGTGTCAATGCCACAGTTCTAGCCCTCCTTACATTATACATCACATTTGGGACCTCCCTCTTCTGTCATGTGCTCATGTGGTTGTACCATTATCTCAGGCACATATTCCTCCCTACACTCTACTCATTCATCAAATGAATCATAATGGAAAATCCACCATCCACACACACTCCCTTCACTTTCCTGTGTTTGTGACAGTAGGGTGTGCTGTGGCTGGAAGGGAATGTAAAACCCTATGAAAACAGCTCTTCTCCCCTTAAACCTACAGATAGGGCCATTATTTGGGCCATTGTTCTTAGAACCATCCATAACTTGCCTCCTGTGCTCTGCATTGTCCCCTGAACCCCCGAGCCCTGTTCCAGACCTTTCCTTTGGAGCCCTCACCCTGATACTTCCAGAGAAAAAAAGAACAGAAATGGGCTCAGCTGACAGCCTCATCAATTCTGCAGACATCTTTTAGGGAGAAAGCAGATGCCTTAAGAGGGGGCCACCTACATATTCTCACTGAACATTTCCTCAGCCTCTCACTTAGTATCATTTAATAGCATTATTAACCTTCCCTCTTCAAGATTTTTAACTACATTATTATGACAAATATCCCTTTAAAAAAAAAAACCTCTATTTAAGGAAATGTTAATCAGCTGAAAAAAAAAACAAAGCCAATTAGTTACATGCTGTTAGTTTTGTTCCCCATGTGACATATTTCCTTGATGTCTGCAGAAGCAGCTTATTCATTAGAATTAAATTAGACAAATGGCACCCTCATTTCTTCTCCTCACTTGTGTAGCGTGTGGGCCTTTCTATGGATCTGTTTTAAATGAATCTCAGTTGGCCAATCAAGTTATTGCAAACCTGAGTTGTCGTCTTAACCTTTAAAAATTTCTTGTCAATTTATTTCTTGCATGGATATTACTAAGAGATTTCAATGGTTCACCCTGTTAATATCTAGCTCTACTTAATGTGATGTACTGAAGGGAGGATTTCGTCCTTGGTAAAACAGTTTGTTAAGCATGGTCAAAGGTAGTTTGCTGGTCTTGTTTGGTTCTGTCCCCTGAATGTAATGAAGTGCTCATTGGACTTACCACCTTGTCTTCAGAGAGGCTAGCAACTTGAAACGTAATATGGCATCAAAATATTACCATCATTACAAGCCAAGTTACTGTACATTGGTTATACTTTAAGAAACAGTCTAACCTCTTAGAAGAATCAGCAGCCTGTGGCTACTCTTGAGCTGTGTAAGAAATAACAATCTACTAGATTCCTGGAGTTGCTATCTGCTCTGTGCATGCATCCTGAGAATGCAGTCTTTGAAAATAGCAAGTGAGCATGACAGACACGTTCTAGAATATCAGCCATGCCTCTTTTCTGACTCATATACATGTTTAGCTTCTCTATTTTCCGTTTAGAAAATAGACTTTCTGGGTCTAACAGTAATTTGACCTCTGCAGTGCCTGGCATTCATTTAATAAAAGGTCATACTCCTCACTTGTCAAAACCAGCTTGAGCAGAAATGCATTTTGCAAAGCACAGTGCTGGCAGCTTTAGGAGACTAGAAATGGCAAGTTAGCTACAATAATAGAAGGGCCCCTATCTAAATATGGGTGACTGTAAAGTTGTAATATCTTTCTCCCCATCTTTACACTCTTGGCATTTCTTTTTTTTTCTAAGACCAAGTGTAATATTGATGGTTGTATCTCATGAGATAAACCTGGGGATTTTCATTATTCAGACCTGAGGCTGTCCTATTATGTGATGTTTTTAGAAGTCTTTCTTTTATGCTTTTACTTGGATTATCTCCTCTTTCTTCCCATCCTGAGAGCATGGCTTAAATTGGGGCAGTATCCATGACAAAAGGAAGTAGGAGATTCATTTAGTTTCCTTTATTAAGCTGGGATATAGAGAAGGGAAAGTGGGTGCTATGTATCAGTATACCCCTCTGAGAATAAAGATTTTTACTTGCCCCAAGCATTTGTTGCAGTTATTAAGTTTCGTCTTCTCTCTATCTCATATCTTTACTTTGGCTGGCAGCCCAGCGTTGACAGCATCAGTCTTAGAGTTTGACCAGCCAAGATGATTATTTATGCAACAAACATGCTTATTGAAAGGATTTTACTATATTATCTAGAATCTTTACTTTGTATCATTGAATGATGACCTTTATCCTTTTTGTGGTTTGGATATTGTAGGCAAATGTAGAAAAATTGATATCAGATCCCACAAGAAGGTCATGATTTTCTTGTATGTGAAGTCTTTTACATTAAAAACAAAAACAAAACAAAACCTCTGTGTATAAGCACTTGATGTGCCTTTCTTTTTAATGTAGTGTGATCAGTTTTCAGGATGCTTTTTGAAGAATACTGAGTCACTATAGTGGTAATTAGTAGGATTTAGGAAAACAGTCCCAGATTTGAGACAGATTCTAACTGGTTATTTTAATAAATTTTCCACAGTTCAGTAGGTTAATTCCATTACTTGACTTCATATTCAGAAATAAAATCCTTACAGTAGCATCTGGTGGTCGTATCTTTGGCAGATTCTTATACTTGTTAATATTAGCATGAGAACTTCCAGGTATAATCAGAAAATGAAGATAAATGAGAAACACATCTGAACATTGAAATGGTAATCGCATCCCTTCGCCAAGTGTATGGAAATTTGCCTTCCCTGCTTTCCATAGAAATAAGGTTTCTATGTTTAATAATAATTTGACTTTTTAGTGTCCCATTCACCAATATTTAGAAAGTATACTTGCTCAAGTACCATTGCATATTTGTAGATTATCAAAATCCCCAAATTGCCTTTATTCTTTGGAATGAGAAACATAATGCTATTTTTTAAAAAAGAAATAAAAAGAAAATTGCAGCATATTAAAAGTAACATCCTACATTATATTATTTAATTTATTATGTTTAATTTCTGATTAGTACATAGTCATTTTATACAACTCACCCCATTCACACAGTCTTACAAGAAATTTTAAAACAGAACTTAAATAGTAGGAAGTTGGGTTGTTAAAATTGATATTTTCCCAGGGTTGACAATGTTTTCAGCTATGGGCTTTAAAAAGGAAGGTACCTGGGGCCGGCCGAGTGGCATGATGGTTAAGAACTGGCTTGGGATGCCAGATGGCCCCGGTTTGGATCCCACATATGAGGACCAGTGACACTGCCCTCCACAGCTAAGATGCTGAACAACAGCTCGACCTGGAGCTGGGCTGCCGTGAGTTGCCGGCGACGGCGTAGGCTGCAGCCCCTGTGGCAGTGGGTTGCCATGGGCTACCATGTGTAGCCAGCAGCCAGCGTGAGCGGCCAGTGTGAGTGGCCAGCAGCCGCAGTGAGCGGCCGTCCAGAAGCCGGCGACTGATCTGCTTCGCCCGGGAAGAGCGCAATGATGGTGCCAACTTGGGCCAGTGAAGCAACGTCCTCCACAACTAGACTGAAGAACAAAGCAACAGCAACTTGTCTGTTCCCCTTCCCCTAATTCCCCAGCACTGTTCCCATCCCCCCAATTCCCCAATAAAAATCTTTAAAAGAAAAAGGAAGGTACCTGAAAATGGCAGTATTGTAGCACTTAATATAGCAATGCAATACATTTTATTTTTTCAGGACAGTTTTCTAAGAATTTTAATTGCATAATTAGGATTCCCCTATTAGATGCTGACAAGTACGTGCTTGTCATCAATTTGCATTGTTTACAACGGCAAAATGAAAAGCATAAAAACTTCCAATATCTTTTTGTTTGTTTCCACAAAAGTGACATCATTGTGCAGTGTTTTGTTTTTATTCCTCTCACTGTTAGTCATTTTCAAATCATTTTAAGTATTATACTTCCCACAGTTCTGGTAATCATCTAGTTGATACAGCTACCCAGAGATGCTGCAGGATGTGATACACGCGTATAGCTGGGTTGTTACAGACCGTCTTCTTTCCTAATATGTCTGAACAAACAAGGACCTGCGTTCCCACCAGTTCCACTATCAGTCAGTTGAATTTGCTGATGAAGGGAGGACTTATTTCCCAACACTGGCATTGCAAAAATGTTCCTCTACCTGTCTATTCCTTTCCTCCCCTCATGGTGGAAATACTACACTAAGCTAGAAAACCTTCAGACTAGAAGGGATCGCTGCAAAATAATTTATTTCACATCTCATATTTTTACAGTTAAGAAACAGAAAAGTTAGCCTATAAATCTTTCCCCCAAGATGGTACATACACATGATGCTGGCTGAGATGGGAATCTGGCTTCTCTGACTCCAGGAAAACCAAGATGAGAGTCGGGAAGCATTGTCAGGCCGGCGGGCTCGCATCACGTGGGAAACATGCAACAGGGACGCTGAGAAACTAGTGGTGATGAGCAAACAGTGATGAACTTTGTCACTTTCATCCTTCTTAGATTTTAAGGATGGTTTTCAAACTAATTGTTAGCTATAGTTCCTTAAAACCATTTTTCAGTGACATGTAACTGAACCAGAGTAGGAGAGAGGAGAAAGTTTGTAATAGGGATAAGAAAATAAAAAATAAAATGGAAAAGTAAAATGTTTTTAAGTTTAAAAAAATTTCCAACTTTAACCTAATTTAAAAACCTCAAGGATGCAAGAAAAAAAAATGTAAACAATTAGGAAAAATAATTAAAATATCTCCTTCCAAACTGCCATCTTTAGGTTTTACCATATTTGTCACATCTTATTTTGGGAGTGGAAGCATTTTTATTATATTATGTCCTTCATGTATAATTTTGTATGATGTGGCTTATCATTGAAACATCAGTATTTCTCATGTCACATTATAAAAACTTTTTAAAGGTAACATTTACTATTTGCATGATGTTGCATCTTTATGCCATGGTTTATTTCACCATCAATTCCTATATTATTTGGTGTTTAGGGTATTTACAATCTTTGCTAATTAAAAGATATGAGAATATCCCTGTGCATAAATATGTGCCTACATTTTTTTATAACTCGTATGATAGAGTTCTAGATCTAGAAATACAAGACAGATAAGTAGAATTTTCAAGGGGTGAATGTTAAGACATTTAAAGAAGATAGAGGGCTTTATAAAGCTTCCAACTTCTGGCCTTCTGTCATCAGGAATCTTTAACTCTGCATCTTTTTTAACAGAATTGTTTTATTTCTTTGCTATGACTTTGGGGGCTTTCTGACTCATCTTCTTTGATGCAAACTGTAGAGTTAAGTTTCAAGTAAGGCAGCTCGCAATATCTGGATTAGAGAGTCCCTTTATCACTTTCCCCTATTTCTGTTTCTTGCCCAAACTTCTAATTCAAGGCTGTATTTCTTGTCTTTTTTCAAATTTCCTAGAATTTCTCTTAAATGTCACTAATTTTAATAGCTTAGCAGTGGCGGTGCTGCTTTCTGGCAGTGACCTGATAGTGGCATCAAAGCAAAGAGCAAAAATTTTACTCACTTTGATTGATGAGCTCATTTTGTTACAGAGGACAAATTGGATTTTTTTTAATATACTGGTAATAAAAATTAATGTGTGATGTTGCTTTTGGGGATGTTATTGGATCTCTGCCTTAATACAGATTTTGGCAATAAAAGCACTAGCTGATAACTTGACCAGAAAGTTACCCTCCTCCCCTTTTAACTACGCTTGAAAGTAAATGGTGCTTTTCTAATTCTGCAATCCGGGTACATTTAAGTATGTATCTTTGTATGTATATATTGGCGGAAATGGGGTTGAGGGCTGTGAGGAAAACAGTAACAGTGGGATAATAGTCTGTGTTTCCGTTTTCCATCTAATTGTGATTATTTCTTTTTATTTCAGCACCCCCGAGGTTTACACGAACTCCTGTTGACCAGACAGGGGTCTCTGGTGGAGTTGCCTCTTTCATTTGCCAAGCTACAGGAGACCCAAGACCTAAAATTGTCTGGAACAAAAAAGGAAAGAAAGTCAGCAATCAGAGATTTGAGGTATTAGGTCCATTGTTCTGTTTCTCTGGGGGAAGAATGTACCTGCTGTATCTTTGGTTTGTATCTTACTTGTTTGTTTGTTTTGATATAAGTTATCACAGTCACTGAGATACAGCATTCTTTATGTTGCATGTGATGGAAAACAACTTTAATTGGCTTTTAAAAAGAGGAATTTTGGGGTTCAGATTGCTGACTTTTGTCTCTACTTGTACCAAGTCTCAAACAGTGTTCCTGGCATCCATCTGTCACCCTCATCCTCAGACTGCTTCCCTAATGATTGCAAGATTGAGTCTCACATCCTCCTACAACTAGATTTAGAGGATAAGTGAAAACTTCCTATGCCATCATTTTTCTATGATGTTGGCTTTTACTGAATTACATGTTCACCTTTGAACCCATCTGCATGGACAGCTAGACGGTACTATTTGAGTTAATTAAAGTGTACCTCTGTTGCTAAGAATGAGGTCAGTCCCATTCAACCCATGGCTTGGAATGAGGGAGCCATGTTTTCCCAAAGGGAATTTAGGTTCCTATGACCAGGAAGAAGGAGAATGGATACTGGGCAGCCAATGAAGTTGCCCACTGTAATTTGCACTTTTGTTTTGCAAGTAGCATGAACCAGAATGAGAAAATTGCTCTAGTGTGTTAGTGTAAAGTATTGCTCTGGAAGAAACATACCCAGCCAGGTTGATATTGCAGTTAAGCATGTTGAAGAAATTGATTGTCTCTATTCACGAAAGCTCAGTTTGTTGAGAACGATGGAACATATTTCAGATATTTTGGGGGGTATTTGTGAGGAGGCTTATACTTTAAAAATTTGTTTATTATGGAGGAGAAAAAAATAGATGGTAAACTACACAGAAAAATATTGGAAGAAGCACAAAACATTATAATTTAAGACATGAAAAGGATAGCCTGATCTTTAGATGGTACTAAGACCTCTAAACAGCTCCTAATTTTGAAACTCACTTCTTCTTACCTGAGTTTCTAATCTACTTCATAACCTTATTTACAAATTGGCAAATTAAAGGAAATTCCTGGTTAAAAGAAACATAGCAACTACAAAATTCAGAACTGTTTGATAATACTTTTTTTTTTTTGTCAGTGCTTGCAGAGTGATAAATAGTCCAAATGTATAAAGGACCTAATTAATTACACAGTGAAAATTGAAATCTGGACTGTAGTTTACAGATGAAAAAATTTTAATTATGTTTGTTTAAAAATAAGACACCTAGAGTGATTTAAAAATAAAGAATATCTTAAATAATCTTTGGGAAATATTTCCTACATCATGTAGAAAATGCTGTGTGTGTACATCTTTGGTGCACATTTTTAAAAAATGTAATAAAATTGAGTACTTTTGTCAAAGAGAAGTTTGATATCATGCTCCCTAGTTAGGATGGCTTCTTTACAAAAATCTTGTAATAAGTATTAAATTATAATAGTAAACATTTCAAAGCATGAGCTCTGCTCAGCACATAATTCCTAATGAGCGTCCCATAAATACATTCAGGGAAAATTAATTATTTTTACACAAAGCTCCCATGTCAAATGCATCAGGTCTTGGGTTGACAATCTCTAATATCTGTAACAATACATTTTTTTTGTTTGTTTCACTAGTTGATAAGGCCCATGAGAGCAGAGGGTAAGAATGATTTTGCTCCCTCTTCTATCTCCAGTGCCAAATATAGTGTCTGGCCTAGAGTAGGTACACATCAATACTGGATATTATATAGGGTTTTCAAATCAGAAATTACAACACCAGCTTGTAATGTATGGTATATAATGTTCACCATAAGAGTTTAGGTCTAAATCTTGGAAAAAGTTTAAAAAGGTAATTGTGCAATGGCATGTAAAAATGAATCAAAATTTATATTGGCATTAAAGATGTTTAAATATTTCTCTACATTAAGGCATAGAATGTTCAAAAATAATTTTTTTAATTGTGACATATTTGACAAAGATTCCCATAACTGTGAAACTCCCAAGATGCATAGCAGATTCATTTTAAATATGTGCTTAATATAACTGGAAGTAAATGCAGTACATTGGGAAGTAGGACATTTTGGTTATCTTTGTTATTCTGAAACCTAAATAGAATGCAGAACGGAATAGATATACTTAAAAAAAGATTCCATCTTTCTTTTAGGTGTTGACATACACGCACGCTCACACACAAAATCTGGGATTGGGCAGCCCATAAATGTGTTTATAAGGCATTCTCAACTTACTCACCATTGAGGCCCATGCACGTATTATACACAGGGAAATGCAGAGGGGAGAAAAGCACTGCATCTCAGTGAGCAGCTGAAAGAACACAGCATAGCTTTAGAAAAGACAGGTAGAGGAATCCACAGCTGTATATACATATGTATCATCATTATCATCATCATTTTTTAAAAGTAGTGTTGGAATAGCTGATAAATACCTAGCATTGCTCAACTCTCTCAGAGTAGAGTTCATAATGATAGTGAATTCAGGCTTACTGTTTAGGACATTAATTTTCTGCCTGGTGAAGCAAGCCTCCATTTTACAGCAAGAATGCCCTAAAAATGCAGAAAATGTTAAGCTAGAACAAATACTGGAATGATTTATGGCAAAATTAATGCATGCCATCAGGCTGTTGGGTTGTGAAAACCATCTCGTTGGCTGCCTAAGTACTAGATTTATGCGGTTTCTCTTCATGGTTCACTCGTCTGTAGTGTTCAGGCTGAGCACCGTAAACCAGAGGAGCTAGCTGTGGTGGCGTGCATTATTTCTTCACCGTAAAGTCCAACTATTGAATGGATCCACATGTGCATATGTGCTGTCAGAGACAGAATAATTTGGGAAGTTTATCCATCATAGGAGCAAGTCTCTTGCAAAATTAATAGGGTCAAAATGCCCTAGATTCATCGACTAGAATGTTTTCTTGAGTAAACCCTGGATGGTTTTCAGCAGAAAGTAGAAATCTACATTTTTGCATATGTAGTTTTATGTCTTTCTCTTTGTTGAGTAGAAGATTCATTGAATTAAACCAAATACTCTGTTTCACCTCTGTTAATAAAAATTCAGCCTCAGCGTGCCACTGACTTTATGCTGAGCCTAAAGCCTGGATTAGCACTGCATTACGAGGTTTAGCTGAAAGGCAGACGATTGTAACAACACCTGTGACAGCTATTGTTTCCTCTAATAGGTAATAGAGTTTGACGATGGATCTGGATCAGTTCTCAGAATACAACCCTTACGGACTCCACGGGATGAGGCCATTTATGAATGTGTGGCTTCGAATAACGTGGGAGAAATTAGTGTCTCTACCAGACTCACAGTTTTGCGTGGTAAGTACTCAAGTTCGAGATTGTCGCTTGTGTCATTGTTGAAATTCTGTATCCCAGGTGTTCTTTTGTAGGACCATTAAAAAGATGAGCATTGTCCTGACACTTAAATGTGAAATGAATTGAAATAAAATATATACATAAAAGTGCAACTTTTAAATAGGCAGTGGGCGCCTTCTCTCATGAGTCTTTTTATTTTTTTTTCATTTTCTCTCCTTTTTATTTATTTATTTTATTATTTTATTAGTTTCAGGTGTACAAAACAATGCAAGTTATCCTTTTCAAGCCTCACAAAGTGACAGCCCCTCTCCCCCATCCACTGGTCCCCCACCCCCGATATCATACATATCTATTACAATTCCATTGACTCCATTCCCACACTATACTCCACATTCCATGACTATATATTTATTAAATTGTAGTTGACATATACATGAGTCTTGAAAAATGCTAATCAGGGGGAGAGAAGAAAAATTCCAAAGAACTGCTGATTTCAAATGTCTTAGACCATTTTCATTTGAGGTAGAGAGCCTAGAAAGAAAGCAGGGTAGGGTATGCTACTGTTTTGCATGTTAGCATTATTTGCATATGGATTTTTCATACTGAGGCAGCAACTGCTTTTTATAAATTACCGAAGTTAATTTGTTTTGACAATGATGTTTGCAAAATTAAAGGAATGCCCCTACCTACAAATAAGTTCCTCTTAAGCAGAGGAATCAAGAATATGAAAGGCACCTTTCTTCTTTAAGTCAAAAGTCTTTTGTATTTCTTGAGTTAACACCTATTGATACAAAGTGAATCCGGCTATGTGGCTCATGCAATTTGACTAAAGCGCAGAATGACTTGCCAAATCTCCAGTACAATGTTGTCTACTTCCTAGACTTCCGTTATTTGCTTATTTATTTTATTCTTTCTTTCTTCTCTTTCTCCTTCACCTTCTCCTCCTCCTCCTTATTATATTATTATTCTTACTTTATTCTATTTTTTTTGTTTGTTTCTTTGTTTATTTGTCTTGAGGGCTGACTTTCAATAGATCACAGCCAGGGCATTGCTCTGTTACACAGGAAACCCTGACCCAGAACCTTCAAGGCTTCCTTGAGAATGACAGTTCTAGAGAACAAAGACCAGTGATTAATAATGTTCTATTGTGTATCTCTAGTCCAGTCTTTTGGGTAGAGATAAGAACATTGCACAATTTGGCTTGTGTAGTAGTTGACATTTCCAGACTCAATTCTGTGCCTTTATCTCTTTCTCTTTCACACACACTTTTATTATTTTCTTTCTTTCTGCTTTGCTTTGAACTTCATTTTGCTTGACTGCGCAATTTAGAACAGACTATCTTAAGATGAAGGGAATTAGAAAGAAGGGGTCAAAATTTCATAGTTACAGGGCAACAACATATATGGGTTAAGAATGTTTCTCCTCCATTTTTTTTTCCCATTGATGGGTTTATTTACTTTATATGTTTTATAAACTCTAAAAACATTTCCTTCTAGATCTATTTAGTACCAAAATTAATTAGTTCATCCAAGAAACATGAAACAGGAGATTATTTATATAAACATCCTAAATATATTTTAAATAATATAAACATCTTACAAAATTTCAAGGGACATATTGACTAACTGGATATAGGTACTTTAAGTACATATAACAGTTGCTGCTTAAAAACAAACAGGTCAGACTACAACTATATTTCTGGCCATTATGACAAACTAAGTTCATATAGGAAGTTCTCCATCCCCCTAAACTCATAGAGATATTGACAAAATATATGAAAATAAAATTAAATGCATAGTTAGGCTTACAAAGAAGAAATAAATCCCCTGGTCCTAAATCAAAGAGAATCTTCTGAGAAGAGGCAATTTGTAATCTTATAATCCAAGAAAATAACCAAATGGATGATATGGTTCAAGACTGTAGTTTTATCTCTCCAGCACAGCGGTTCTCAACCTGTGGGTCGTGACCCCTTTGGGGGTCGAACGTCCCTTTCACAGGGGTCGCCTAAGACCATCGGAAAGCAAAAAGATATTTACATTACGATTCATAACAGTAGCAAAATTACAGTTATAGAGTAGCAACAAAAATAATTTGGTGGTTGGGGGTCACCACAACATGAGGAACTGTATTAAGGGGTCGCGGCACTAGGAAGGTTGAGAACTGCTGCTCCAGCAGGACACAGGCCTGTACAAAGTCAGTGGACATAAGAGGAGCTAGATCAGCTTTCTGCATAAAGGTGAGGATTCTAGTACTATTCCTACAGTGCAGTACTCAAAGTAACATTAAAGCTGGTCAGAAACAGTGAATCCCATAAAATGTGAAATAGGCAGCCATGTGAGACACCCCCATAATCCAGGGCATGCAATACAGGTAAGGTCATTTATGCCCAGATTGGCTCATAGATACCAATCCTAAGGCATGAAAGCCAGTTCCAACTCACAAGGGACAGTGAGCTTAATTAATGAGAGTAGAAACCAGAGTCTGTGAACTACACATAATTAAACTGTAAAAAGAAACTTTTAAATATTTGAAAAGGTAAAGTAAGGAATAAAATCTGTCAGGTAAGAATCAGACATTAGGAAAAAAAAAGAGCAGAGAGGAGTTAGAAACTAGATTTCAGAGCTGAAAGGAACCTTAGAGTCTATGCTATACATACTATAATATGAACTGCAAAAATGTATGTTCATATTATATCATAAAATATATGATCACATAAACATAGATAAAAGGTCTGAAAATTGTAAAATCAGTTTTTTTCTGAAGCAAAATTAAACTCATTTGTTGATCTTTTTGAAAATTTGAATCTTCATATATTCATCTAGTTTAGAGCTAATGCTATTATGTAGAATGCGTATTACAAAGGTACAATAAAGTGAAATTTATCAGAAACTGTTTTTTTTTCTCCTTCTGAGTTCCTTGAACAAACATCTTAAATAGAAAAAGTGACAATCATTTGGCTTGACTTACGGTAATCTTTATGCATTTGATGAAGACATTAACAGTTGGAAGAAAATATCACTGTTTATAAACATTTACATGGATTTATATTATTCTGCCTCCTAACTGACCATGTACCCCCCATCTCATCTGCTTTTATCCAACTAGCCCCCACATAAGACAAACACATTTGCAAATTTTAGTATGATCTTGACTTTCTATGAGAATATCTGTCATATATTTCTGTATGAAAATTTACAATTCTAGTAAGGTTATTAAACCTTATTTTTTTTTTAAAGACTAAGTTTAGCAATTTTGGAAATGTTGTGTGAGAAAAACTCAAAGGTATTTTGGATAATAGAAAAGTCTCTGAACATAACCTTAAAATGGAATGCTTTCATATATCTTTATAGGATGAAATAAATGGGGTTGCAAATTATCTTTGTAGCTACAGTTACCTATTTATTTAAAATTTCTAAATAACTATGGATAGTTGTATTCCAGTGGTAAACTGACATTCATAGAATATGCACATCGTGAACAGTTAACTAGAAAAAAGTGAAGGACTTCATATCACAGTTGATGAGCTTTGCGCCCATTTTAAGTTAGCTTTCTCTTGCAAATTACATTGGCAGATACTCAAGCTCTCTGCTCTGCCACGGATGGAAACTGCTTTACACTTTTCATCCAGAGGCCCTCATCAGATGCCCATTTTGTGCACATGGTCCATTTACTGTTTTCCCCACTTTGCTGATGATGCCAAAAATGTGCCAACTGTCCTGATGGGTTTTGTCTAAGTGGACTGGATGGAGATCACTAATTTATTTCACACAGGCTACTAGAGAACCTAATTAATTGGAGATTTAAACATCTGACCTGTGTGGCTCATGAAGAAGACATTGAAATAATACTCTGACCACCCATGTGTGTGGAAGGGAAAACTATTTCAGGGAAAACTTGCCCTCTGTAGCTCATTTCATATTATGCTAGCTCTGAAAAACTGTTTTCATAAGGAAGGGTAACGACAAGCTTGGGCTGAATGTGCCCCGGAATGAGACATTTGGGCGATTACTACTTATACACTGTCGTCTGTAGTTCCTAGAAGAAGTAGTGGGAGAAGGGGAGTGAAATATGGCATTTATGGCCTCTAGGTCATTTTTAAATTTTTTTGGTGGTCCTGCCTGTGGAAACACAAACAGATAAACAGATACCAGCTCCCCAGCTCTATAGCATTTTAGGAGGCTGGGAATATCTGTCACACCTTGTGTTTTTCCTGCTAAACAGAACTTAAAGTGAAGGCCTCAGATTGCACTGAGAGGTTACTGAGAGTTAGACCCTGCTGAATGGAGCGTTCTGCTAAGGAATTTGGACTGGATAGTATGCGTTCAGTGAAGTGGAAGGGTAGGGCCAGAAGAGGGAGCATCCTCCCGCTGGAAGTGGTTCTTTCTGAAGCTTTGATTCACTGGTCACAATTTCTTCCTCACCAAAGATATCAGGAGGAAAACTTGTCATATAAATGTATGTAATGATAACTGAGGATGTAAATGTTCTCTCAGATCTATGTCATCAGCCATTGGGCAGGGGAAATGAAATATCACCATCCAAATACTTTTCTATAAGAGACCAGGAGCATCTGGCTGTTTTGGGCAAGTGGAGAGACATCACGAAGCCTTTCTTCTTGCTCACAGATTTCTCATTCCATAAGAAAAAGTTGTAGAAACATTTAAGTGAGTTTGTTTCTAATTTTCCGACTAAATGTCATGTTCTTGAATTTAGATATTTTTATGCAGTAATCAGAAAATACACATTATGTTGCCATCTAAAACAACATGTAATATGTTATGTATATTTTTTAAGTTTAGTGGATTACTTTCTAAGACTTGCCCGCTCCCAAATAGCATGGGAACCTCAACCACCACCAGCACTGCCTCAACAAAACAGGGTGTAGCATATCACGTGTTGCTCTTATCTATTTATAGGAAACTAAATTATTTATAGAAAACATACAAAGTAAAAAAGTTGTCTAAAAAAGTTGGGTGACCAAACATGAGACAATTGGTACCTAGTTTTACAGATATATTTTATAAAATGATACTTATGTTTGAACATCTACTCCACATAAATGTATCATATTTTATGAATGATCATGATCAAGACAGAAGACAATATACAAAGTTCTCAACACTAGGTCTCTGATAATTTGAGTTCCAACTCTGGCTCTGTCCCAAAATAGCTGTGGCATCTTGAGTAAATCTGTTAACTATCCTGCGTTTTGTTTTGTTTTGCTTTGTTTGTGTTTTGTGTTTCGTCTCATGTGCACATTGGATTGGTGACCACTCAGGTCACTCCTCTCTAGCTTTCTGTGACACAGTGACATGCCTATTTCCATTAGTCAGTTCTTGTAAGATGGAAAAAAATATGCTCCCTGAAGATGACTGTTATTGAGATAGTAAAACACACTGAGCAGTTGGGGATGAGAGAGATGGCATTTCATTGGGAAATGGAGAGATATGTTTGCATAATATGTCTTTTTCAAAAAACAAAAAAATGTAAGCCATTATAGAAGTCGTAAAAAAAAAAAAACCCAAAAAAACTTCCACCATCTTTCAGGGAGAAGGCAGTCAGCTCTCTCCGCCATTGTGCAGTATATACCCTGTGATCAAAATTAGCATGTTCATTACAGTCTCATTTTATTAATGCCTCTTTTTGAAGATGAACACAGTTGTCCCCGCTGTGAAAATGGTACTTTGCCGTTTATGTTATAAAGTGGTCTCGGCTGGGGATCCAGGCTAGGAACATTAAAGAACAAAGCACAGCTGCTTGACTGTCACACAAAAGGATTTTTATGAAAGACTGAAACAAAAGGAAGGGTGGCCAACACAGAACAAACTTGCTGACAATTATGGTACTGAGTGAAGACTGCTTGAAAAGGCTAATAAAATAGTTGAGGACTTGGAATAAATTGATACCAACATGATAAAGCCTTCCAGTGTGGTGCATTTCCGTGCTGAAAAGAGGTGGTGGTGGGCAGAGCCATATAAGTAAACAGAAACTTCTGGCTTTTGGTGGTGGAATCTTTAGTCCTTAAAAGTAACGATTCTTTAAGTATCAGTGTTCACAAAAGCAGGAGCCCATGTGGACAGGTCAATGGGAGATCCTAATAAAGAGAGGTGTTAAAACTGATAATATTGGGGGAAAAGTGCACTTGTGAGCTGAGGCTATTCCTAGTCCCCTGTGATCAGTCTTTTCAGGACCAGTGTGGTGGTGATGCCAGCTGCATTTCTGAACCATCTTCACTTGTTTTTCCACACTGGGATTATGTCTTAAAGGGGCTCAGAGAGAATGAGTATACTTGCAAATCACTGCATTTAAATGAGAACAGTATTCTTCTTTTGAGTTCATATTATAATATTGTCATCGATTTTAAAATGAATATTGAGCCATGTGCGTGTTTACTGTTGATTGACTTGTCAATAGAGCTTCGTAAATGTTGAGCAAGGAGGGAGGGAATTTGCTGTTTACTTAATCTAACCTCTTATTTTTGATGTAAGAAACCATGGACAAGAGAGTTTACAGTTATTTTTTCTTTTTTTTCTTGAATACAGCTAAAATTTCCTTGGGGTTTCACCAGTCAGAAATAACCTCTGCTGTATTATGTTGTGAAATGTATTCTAGCCCTTTTAATAGTCACTTTTGATGTGCAAGTTTTCCCCACTATCCGAAAGCAGAGAGTTCTTATGAAATCTTTTGTAAGCTGAAATGGTGTAAAGGGAAGAAGCAATTATCTTAGGACACATCTCACTAAGGGATGTGCAGAATAATGCACAATACAGCACAGATGCTCACAGACACAGTTCACAGTTATGGCGGCTTGATGCTGAGCTGCCGAGTGTAGTTCCCCGGGGAGGAACCTGGTGGTGCCACTGTCACCCCCTCTACAGGCTGCCTGCAAAACAAACACTGAATGCTATTTTAGCTTTTCACCTTTTCGTAAAAGTGAAAATCATCCTCTGGCTTCTATCAGTTAATGAAAACAAGTACTAATGTAGGCCTTTTGTAAAAGTGAAGTGACATAAAGCAAACTTTCAAAAAACGGAGGGTATCCATGTAATACATGGGCCTGGAAGAACAACGTTCTTCTACCTGACCAGCCACAGACAAGCATGATGTGAAAGAAAATAGTGCTAGCATGCTATGCGTGTGCGAAGTGTGGAAAAAATCCTACCTTCATGATGCATGATGGGAGGGAAGAGACCTCTGAGTTGAGGCTTGAAGAATGTGTAGGGTTTTATTATCAGAGCTAGTATGAGAGTATCAGGAACAGAGCTTTATGGACATAGTTACAGAGGTAAGACATGGATAAATATTTGGCAGTAGGTGTAGGTGGTGTATTAGTCAGGGTTTTCCAGAGAAAGTTGAAGGCCGGCAGGCTTGAGACCCAGGAAGAGCCGATGTTTCAGTTTGAGTCTGAAGGCGGAAATAAGCCAGTGTCCCCATTTGAAGGCACTTGGGCAGGAGGAATTCTCTTACTTGGGGAAGAGTCATCTTTTTGTTCTATTCACCTCTTCAACTGATGGGATGAGTCCTACTCACATCAGGGAGAGCAATCTTCTTTACTCAGTCTACTGATTTAAATGTTAATCTCATCCAAAAACACCCTCACAGACAAACCCAGAATAATGTTCCACCAAATATCTGGGCACCTGGTGGCCCAGTCAACTTGACACATGAAATTAACCTTCACAGGTGGGAATAAACCATGATAGCTCAGAAGAGAGTAGAAGTTAAAAGAGCAGTAGTAGAAGAAGGTGAGGTTGGAACATACTTTATTGCCTAAAGAGGTTAAACTACATAAGTAAGGAATCATGTGACTAAGTTAACAGACGATTTCTATATGAATCAAAATATGCAAAGAGGGTTACTAAAGTACTTAATGTAATATAGCAAGCCATTCACAGTTCTTTATACATAATTAATGTTTATACTTTAAAACTGGATATTGGGTTGGCTCTCATTGATAAAACCCAAACAATTTTTAAATATTCAATTTCCTGGCTTTCAAAATTATTTTTATTTTAAGCTACTAATTAAGTTACAGTTTTAAAAGTTGTACATGCATAATTTATTGGGATTTAGGGCACAGATATACCAAATGCCTCATCTGCAGTTTAATTATCAAAATCCTAATTACATATCTCCTTAGAAGATCAAGTAAGTTATTTTATCTTATTAAAAAAACAATGACTTGTGAATTAATGCCACATTAAACACAAATCTGATGACATACATCCTAGTATTCTTAATATATTTTGTTAAAGATAACAGAAAAATGTAAGGACTTTCTTATCTGTGATCTTCCTAATTTAGTTTATGTCTCAGAACTTTTCATGCCCTTCATTTTTGTATCTTTAAACTTTATTTTTGATTTTTTTAAACTTCATTCTTGCCTTAAATATATATTATTCTACCCTTAACACACTGGATTTGTTTTTGAATAGATTTCGGACACGTGTACACCTACTAATTTTTTTCTCACATGCCTGATGATATGCATGTTTAGGTAATAAATTTGATCTCAGTTTGGGTTTTCCAAGAAGAGATCCTACATTTTTTTTAGAGTGTAACACCAAAAGAGCTATCTAAAAGAATGAAATTGTATATCATGAGTGACACTAGCAAAAAAATATTAATAGTTTTCAGATATTTTCTACCCATCTAGGTTGGCATGCACAATTCTTTTTGTTTGTGTCTTTGCCTAATTCCATGAGTATCTATAGATATATCTTTTTCAGAAAACTAGAAAATTATCAATATGATAGAAAAGCATTAGACATAAAGACTGACTGTGTTTAATAAAATTGGTATTACGTATGAATACTTATTTATTGTATAGGTAAACCAAAAATTCTGGTGGGGAGGTATATTTGCATATATATTATACTTTTATGTTACACACACACACACACACACACACAGTGTGTGTGGCCTGTTTAATTTGATTCTTAGAACTTTCTGAAATTATACCTTTATTTCTTGAAACTTTAATTTTTTTGTGCCTCCCCCCACCACACACACACACACACCTTTTGTGTGTAAGCACTATGGCATGTTCCTCTGACCTAGAAATGTTCCTACCATTCCCTGGAAACTGAACAAATATTTATGGAAAGAATGTATGTATATACATATGGTTATTTTACCACAAATGATGCAATAAGGGACCATTTGGGCAAGAATCAATCTTATTTTACCTATAATGGATGAAACAGATCATCATTTTATTGGTCACTGTAGAATGCAGAGTGTGATTGAGAAACAGAAAATGAAGGCAAATTAAAAGGACCACAAAGAGAGAGAGTGAAACAGAGGGAAACGTCGTGGAAAGAGTATTCTTTGTAGCTAGATGGACATGGGTTCATGTTAACAGTCCAGTGCTTCTGCCCTCTAAAGGATTAGGCATAATACTTAAGGGTAAACTTGAAGCTCCTCATCTTTATAGTGGAGAATAACCCTAGGTATCTTTTAGGATTATTTTTAGGAATTGATGATATGCATTTGTTAAGCATGCGGCACATGACCTGAATATAAAAGTTGCTGAAAAGTGTCAGTTTCTTCTCCCTTCATCGTCCCTTTGAGTCTGAGCTATTTGGTTTGGCCCTCTTGTCTACTATTATATCCCCAGATCTAGAAGAGTGCCTGGCACATAGGACTTCAGTAAATTTTTATTAAATGGCTGCATGGCTGTCGTGATGGAAGGAGAGGGTCAACAATCCTGGAAAAGGAGATTTCTGTGGCTTATAAAACATTGCTTAGTGCAAAGGACTGAAAATCAGCTTTTCACAGGAAAACACTTAGTTGATATGAGAGTCTGAAAATATACATGTATTACCAAGTTATTTGGAAGGATTGAAGACCCTTTTTCATTGCAATGTTCTCTAGTTTACAATATCAATAATTTATTTTTTTTCCTTTTTACATTTGTACTTACTGTCATGTTAACACACATTTCTATAGTCTTCAGAATGCTGGTACTTTAGGGCCAGGTAGTCAGTTGCTTGGACTGCTTACGTCAAACTTAAAATATGATTTCTTTTTTTTTTTCTAAGCTGAGCCATCCTGCCACCTTTTGGCAGCTCAGCGGCAACTCAGCTCGGGCCAGGCATCAAACCGCTGTTGCTCAGAGCTGAAACTCTTGAGCAAGCTCTTAACCAACTGAACCACTTGGCCAGACTATGTGCACATTTCTTAACCTCTCTCAGCTTTCACTTCTTTATCTGTCAACAATGATTGCAGGAGATGATCCACATACAGCTTTTAGTAAAGTACCAGGCACTCAGTACCTGCTAGTTGTCGTTATTATCATCATCATCATCAATGTTATTACTACCAGTACTGTTACTATAATTATCAATAGGTAATTTTAAATTATTTTGATTAGAGGGCATTGCCACATTTCTGAAGCAGAATTTTCTGGCACAGGCAGAACTGTCTTTCTTAGGCTTAGGATGTACTTTTATAGCCGTTAAGTAAGGCTGCCTTGTCCACTGAATAATCCTGTGGTCCAGATGCATGAACCACCATTTGGCCACTGCGGGCTCCATAAAATATTTGAAATTTGAATGTCACCCTGTCCTAACGATTGGGGAATGTAATTAAAAGAACATGAGACAAAGCTTTCCTTTTATCCTAAACAGAGTTATCTCCATGTTTAGACTGGAAGTTTCATGAGAGTAGCGCTTTGTTTCATTCAAGATTGAGCACACAGCACAGAGCTTGACATGTTATAAGTTTTCAGTAAATATTTGTTGATGGAGTGAACAAATGACAAGTTGAGCAAAGAAGTTTCTAAATATTTTTTTTCTTCCATAAGTACGTCATTTGAGATTTTATTTTAAAAAAGCAGAAATGACTGGATGTTGCTTTCACATCTAGAATAGGCACACAGTACATGAGAAACAATTTGTATTAATTCATATTTGGTAATATGGTTCTCCCCTAAGCCAGGGATTGTGCTAAGTATTGGAAATAAAAAGATGGAAAAGACATTACCACCTCCTGTCTTCAAGGAAGCTACAATCTCGGTTTGACAAGAAACCATAATTTTGGTTAAAATGACTAGATGGTCATACATACAATGTATGGGGATAATGAAGTCTATATAGGGAAGTGCATCACAGTAATTCAGCTTGCACCCTTCTAAGCTAATACTTACGTGAGAACCGTTGTCTGCTTGAACATTACATCAACATGACATAAGCTTTGTTGAAATGTAAGATGTGTTTGACATACGAAGCCTCAACTGACAGAAAAGTTAAGCTCACCCCCTATTTTTTTTTCCTGATGAATATAAATGTTCTGAGAGAAAATTATATTTCATTCATAGGAAGACTTCAGATACACTTTGCTTGGGTTTTGAGAAAACATGATGCAGTTTAAAAAAGAAAAGCAACTTAAGTAATTACTTTTAAAGTAATATTCCCATTTGTTTCTCTTCCAACTAATAGTAAAAGGAGTTTTTATTACTGCACTCGCAGTTTTTTATGACTCCTTTTTTGTCCTAGGGGATGACAAAGTATACCTATATATAAAATTATTTTAAAGTGTACTAATAACCTACCTTAAAACATTTCCCTCGAAAGACTTCATTAGGCAAAACTGATTTTCAGAAAAAAAGTATTTGTTTATTTTTTTAATTAATTTATTATTTATTTTTTTTATTAGTTTCAGGTGTACAGAACAATGCAATAGTTATCCTTTTCACCCCTCACAAAGTAAATGAGAGTGTAAGTGGTTTTTACTCTTGAAGAAATGTCATTAGTATATACTCCAAACCAAGAATAACCTTAGATATTGTTACTTCCTTATGGCCTAACAACTTGGGTTAGAGCCCTGTGCCCTAAAGAGCCTTTTATGTATACTTGGATTTTATGCATATCATTATATCGTATGGTAGATCTAATTTTCTAGCTATTGCCAAGCCTGTTGTAGGCTGACGTCAGTGCTATGATTGACCTACTGGGGGTCCCGTTAATCTGTGTTGCAAACATGAATTAATATAGTCAGTGCTCACCAGCTCAACAGCTAATGGAATTCCCTCATCTCAGCTTAAACAAACAGATAAATCAACATCTAGAAGGAACAAGCCACTCTGATTTAAATTTTGCTTTGACATAATTTACCATATACCCAGTTCAAAAAGCCAGAGAGGAAGTTAAATGCTGCCTAGCAAGACCAGGCTTTTGCCCAGTAGGACTGGGGTTTGGGCTAGTCTTGTCTGAATTTCCTATTAATATGTTGAAAACATGGCTCTGATAACTTAAAA
>NW_017731803.1:1141823-1147561 GCF_001890085.2 Hipposideros armiger | reverse complement strand
TTGCTACTCTATAACTGTAATTTTGCTACTGTTATGAATCATAATGTAAATATCTTTTTGTTTTCCGATAGTCTTAGGCGACCCCTGTGAAAGGGTCGTTCGACTCCCAAAGGGATCACGACCCACAGGTTGAGAACTGCTGCATAAGATCCTGAGAGATCCTTACCCCTGAAAGAAAAGACTGCTAGCACTTGACTAACCACTAAGGAAGAGTCCACATGCATTGTGGAGGAGCTATGAGTTCAGAGGGGTCAAAGTTCAGAGGTGGCTTGACCTAAATATAATAACATAGATTTTAAATGTGGTAAATCACCTGGTTTTCAGACTTCAAATCCTATTCTCTATTCACTAATTCATGTTGCTCTTTGATGGTATGTTTCAAAGGGTACAACTGAGCATTAAGTGACATGGAATAGTTATAGGGGTTGATTTCTTTGGGTCCCTCATAGAAGGAGGGAAATGTGTGAAAAATACCTTATGGCAGCAAGAGGGGCCATTGGATTGGTTGTTTAAGGGGCATTGTGTCATCATCCTTGAGTTTCTCCTTAGCAAAGATGGAAAGAGCTGTGAGAACATGAAAGGGCCAGGTGGCATGGGAATGTAAGAGATGGAATGATTATTTTAAAAAAATGCATGAAAAAGTGGCCACTTTGGGGAAGACTTAAGGAATCCCCAAAACACTGATTAAAAGAGTACTTCCTAAATGTTTATCTGAGGCAACCACAGGAAGTTAAAAGGTCAATGCTAGTCATTTCAGACATGTTGGAAATGAGTTGTGTTAGTGTTTATGACCCCATAAATTTCTCTGATTGATGGAGATTATCAAGATCCTTCGCCAACCACAGTCTGATAATTTAACAAGAAAGTAGTTATCCTTCATTAAGAATCATTCAAAGGATCTTTTATCACCATTCATGGCTTTTTACACAACATATTTTCATGAAAACAAACAGCCCGGAATCATTTTTGTTTGTTCTTTCTGAGTATGACGAGTTATTATTGGGTTTTCGGAAAAGTCATGACACATGTTTGCGATAGATGGCACTAGTTCATTTTTGGAAGTACTAGAGTCATTCACATCTATGATATTGCTATGTCATTTGACAGCTGATAGTTCTAGTTTCATTCTAAAAAAAATTGAGCAATTTGGTTGAGTTTTGGAGATTTTACAAGTTGAAGATGAAAGACCAAACTTTGCATTTTTGCCATATTTTACTGTTTTACTTCCATAAAGGGAAAAACATGTGTCGAACTTGTGAAAAGTTGCATGAAGTTTACGGTGACAATGCTCTACAAGAACGTCAGTGCCAACTATAGTTCATGAATTTCCGTGCTGGCAATTTTGAGTTCAACGACACTTCTTGTTCAGGGAGGCCCACTGAGGTTGATGATGACAAAATAAAGGCATTGATCGAGTTGAACCCACATTACATGACATGAGAGATTGCAGAAACATTGGATGTCCATCATGCAAGCATTCACAACCACCTGAAGAAGCTGGGATACATAAGCAAGTTCAATATTTGGGTTCTGTGTGAACTCAAAGAAACTTATTTGATGGCGCGTATAAACATCTTCAATATGCTCATTAAACATGAGGGAAACTATCCTGTTTTGAAGCGACTTATAATTGATGATGAGAAGTGGATTAATTACTACAATGTGGTGCACAAACGGTCTTGGTCCCGACATGATGATTCGCCTCAAACAACATCGGAAGCAGACATTGATCAGAGGAAGGTTCTGCTCTCAGCGTGGTGGGATTTTAAAGGCATCGTGTTTTTCGAGCTCCTACCAAAGAACCAAACGATCATTGAAATGTGTACTGTAGGCAATTGGACAGTTTGAACGAATCTATCATCTAGAAGTGCCCAGAGCTTGTTAATTGTAAAGAAGTTGTGTTCCATCATGACAATGCGAGACCACACTCAAGTTTGATCACCAGTCAAAAATTATTGGAGCTTGGATTGGGTGTGTTGCCACACCCACCATACTCGCCAGACCTTGCGCCATCAGACTTCCACTTGTTTTGCTCTCTTCAAAACTACTTGCGGGTATAATGTTCAATTCAGATGAGGCTGTAAATCAGCACCTCGCAAATAAAGTCAGGTCCTTCTATGAACGAGGAATTGTGAAGCTCACTGAAAGATGGCAAAAGGTTATCGAACAAAACGGACAACATATTATTGATTGATTTTTGTTCTTTATATAAATAAATTACCTTTGAGAAACATAGACAAAATACTTCATGACTTTTCCGAAGACCCAATAGAATTGCTGAGCTAAATGGAAAGTACCAAGCCCTTCATATACGTTGTCTTTTTTAAATCTCTATCAGAGAATCAGGGGCACGGTAATCTTTATTTCAGAGCACAAATATTGTATTATTATCAGGAAAATATTTCCTTTACTGTATCCAACAAGGGCCATTTTGTGAAGAAAGTTTTTTTTCATTGTCTGTCTTAAGCAGCTGTTGGTGGAACTTTTACAGGTCATATTGTTGAGGAGTTGACTTTAAATTCTTATTTTAGGCAAAAGCATGTGCAAATTAAGACTTCAGAAAGCAGCAGTGAGAAGATCCTCACAGTTCTACTCAGTTGGACAATTCTTCATTACACTGACAATTTAATTGGGTGTAAAAAGAAATGGCAATTTAAAATCAAGGGCTTAAAGTGGGACAACCTACCAGTTTCAAAGTTAGTATTAAATACAAAAATCAGCAGACTCAAAGAAGGTACACCTTTAGTTCTCTAGTTACTTATTTCCTATTGAGTATGTTCTGTGCTGAAATTGCCCTATCAGATGCGCCTTTTCATGGCAACTTTTGCAAAAGAGTTCTGAAGACGAACAGGGAAGAAATTGAATTTACCTTTTTTGCATACATATAGATACTCATAGAAATGCCTATTTTTATGAAAATTTATTCACTTAGAGTGTCATTATTTCAATGCTTCAAGGACTCTATTCTAATTCAAATGATTTGGATTTTTTTTATAATTAAGAGGATAAGATTAAAAAACAAAATAGTTTTTTTTTATTAATATTATTTTAAGTAGGAATGAAATTAGTAATGCTTATCCCTTGAGGGAAGGGGGCTGGGTTTGACTTATCCATGCTCCTATTCCCAGTACCTAACAGGGTTCTTTGAAGCAGTCATTCAATTAATTGTTGAAATAATATGTGAGTAAAGTTTCCCAGTTGGTATTGCCTAAGTAACATGTTCAAGGTTGACGGTAGTCTGGTAATCAGGAATACAAGTAAATGACCTCTATAGATCAGGTTTTGCACATCTACTTGGTGAGCAGTCATCACATATTTCCCTAAAATGATACTGCCATTCCTTCTAATGAGAAGCATAAAAAGTTAAGCTGCCTCTCAGATCATAGATGTGTGCTCCGTAGACCTTTATCAAGACACTAGGCAGACATATTCCTTCTCCTCTATCTCTTCCCCTTCTTTTCTTTCTCTCTCCTTTCTTTCCACAAATATTTTAGGTAATTGTCATTAGTAGCCATCAAATAACTCTACATCCCAGACTCGCCTAAATTTCATGAATTCTCAGACAGAAATGTATGTATTTCTTTTATAAAGAGGGGCCGTTTTGGAAAAGAAAAAGAGGATTTTTAAAAATAATATTTTGAACAAAAGTTATAGGAAGTAGATTGTGGTTGTGCTCATGTAGGTGTTTGAATACATGTCATTTTATACCATGATAATCCCCAGTTAGATCATTACCAACTAAATAACTTCTAAATAAGGAAGTGGCTGTGTCTGGGCCAACTGAATTTCTAGGTGAGCTTTGGATTAGCTAGGGAAGTTAGTCTCTGGCACATAGAGGACATAATTACTCCAGCAAGATTAATAACACAGCTAACATATTAGTATGTTTAGCTAGAGTCATTCAGAGCCAGAAAAAGCCAAAGAATGAGACTGCCTGGACCCTTTGTAATAACATCAGCACCACCTCTCAGCTTGAAGGTGGTTCTGTGCATACGACATACTGTAAAAAGAGGCTCTCTCTGTTTGAGTAGCTTTCGACTTTATGAGTCAGACTGTGAGCATGATAGAAACAACCCACAATCTTTTATGATAACAAATAGTGAATTCCTTCTCACATTTGCCATCATTAATAATTCTGGAGCCATAGACCTTGATGTAATATCTCATTTATATCATTTTTTATTCATTCTATCATAGAGTTTAAAGTAAGGGTTCTCTGTTTCAGTTTTGAGATGCTCCATTTTTTAACAATCAGCTTTAAAATTCTATGAAGAGACGGTTACTATCAACCTTGTAAGTCGTCTTAAATATTAAGAACAAAAATAATATTACAAAGACTACATATTTGATGAACTTTTAAAAGTGGAATTTTCACCTCGCTCACCTGACAAGTTACAATCTCAAAAGTCTCCTGACATCTCAGCACTCCTATAAGCTTGGTAGGGACACTACAGTCTTATTGACAAATTCATTGGCCATTGCAATTCGATTGATTTGTACTTATGGTCCAGTACCTAAGATAACCTTAATTTGTCGCAGACTTAGAAAGTCCAAATATGATGTTTGATGGTAGACATAATTATATGTGTCAATACTAGATCAATACCTTTGAATTTGCTTGATATATAATACATCAAGATTACACTTCATACCTTCCCTTTAAAGTTTGAAAGAAATTGTGTGACCAGCAGAAAATGAATTGTTTTAAATGGTACTAAACCAGCCACGATTATTTTCTCCATAGAGGTATGATCAAGGCTGGATGTGCACAGACTCGCTAACATATATTGATGTTGTATTGAAGCTGGAACATGTATTGATTCCTTGTCGAAAACTATGAGAAAATCTCTTTAGAATGATATAAATGAATGAAAATCATTATTTCCTGATAAGAACAAATTTATTATTTGAAGAAAGCATTTTCCTCTCATTAATTGTTTTAATGCCAAATCAGTTTTTCCCCCCTAACTTTAAGTTCTAATAAAGCTATTGCGTAGAAGACAGGAAAAACCACCAAGTGTATGTAGATGACATGGATTTTGTGTTGGAAATTCACTTAAGATGGTCTCTGTCCTATTAGACATTGTTAACCCTGAGGCTAGGCTCTTAAATGATGTGGACTAATGCTTATAAAAACATATAACTAAACTTTGAAAACAGAGGAGTAACACTTTTCCCAAAACACCATGGAAGGCCATTGTCTGTCTCTATGAGGATTCATGCAATGAAAATATGCCTAATTTGGATAGCTTTCTTCATGTTTAAACAGGAGTGATAGCTTACTTTCCCAAAGTGAGCACACTTGATTTTGCATGCATACTTGGTGTACTTACCATGCCCTGCTTGAAAAATGTGGGCCATAAGGTTTAATTGCACGATCATCAAGCAAACAGACTTGGAGGTATGCTCTCTGAGCCGTGAGCTCCCACAGCTCCCATTAATGCTAATGGGAGTCACACATGTGTACTGAGGAGAGCGTAATCTAGCCTTTGAAGTTGGAGTTACTAATTGAGTGCTTTCTTTAGCAGTGCTCAGCTTCAGCAGCTAACCTGAGTTAGAGTGGTCTAAAGTGTCTAAAATGTCATCCTTTGTAAAGCCCCCAGAACATTATCAAAGCCTAGTGGCCGTGAAAGAGGCAGCTAAAGAAAAGGTTTTTCTCTTCCCCCAAATGGAGAAAAAAAATGAGCGGGCCAAATAAAAGAAGCAAAAAAATCCCAAGAATAGATAGATACTCCTTT
>NW_017731803.1:1140125-1141460 GCF_001890085.2 Hipposideros armiger | reverse complement strand
TGTGTGTGTGTGTATATATATATATATATATATATATATATATATAAAATGCAGCATAATGATAAAAATGTTAACATGATGTGTTTTAAATAAGCTTGGTGAGCTACATGCAAACAGCATTGATTAAGCTCAGGGGCCACTCTTCTTGCGTCTGTAGTGATGGATCCTTTGGTCAAAGGTCCTGAGCAAACCGTGGTTATATGTACCCTGATGCCAGGAAATCTACATGGGGATGGTGGAGGGGAAGTAATCTGATGTGGAGCTGAAGTGAAGACAGATTTGTCCTGCTGCTCAGAGAGGCGCCATGCAAGTTGGTGCCTTCCAAAGCCCAGGGAGAGCCCAGCAGTGGATTCAGTTGATTATGTGTTTTTTCTCTAAAATTTGCACAAGTAAGCTTTTTTGTATTTGTTTTCATAAAGTAAGCCTCTAAAATTTTATAAGCTCCAGACTTTACAAAATCCAGCTCTGCCACTGAGATGAGAAAGACAAAAAGAAAATCTACATTCTGGTTTATGTATGATTGACTAAAACAAAAACAAACGAACAAACAAAAAACACAAAACATCTCAGTTGCCCATATCAATGCATGGTTGTGAGTCTAATATGGTGGGGTGAATGTCTTTCCCAATTCATCCTCCATTGATTAGCATGAATTTAAAAGTCTTTGCCCAGTTCTGAGTCCCTAAATTTGTGGAGAATATCTTAGCTTTGTTTCCTTCCTCCTGTGTTTAACGTAAATAAAAGTACACATTCAGTGAACACAGACTATTCACTGTCTGTAAAAGGATGATTGTGTACATAATACAAGGATTCCCCCCCAATAATTAAACTTTATCTGGTAATACTTTTATTCCTCAATTCTAAAAGGCCAATTTTTTTATCTCTTCTTTTTCCATCTGAATATCACCATCATCAATGCAAAATGATCTTTTCTGTAAGACACTACAGACTTATAATACTTGTTTTAATATAATCTAGCTCTGAAGTTTGGTTTCACTATTTACTAAAATTCACCAAATGAATTTCTAAGCCAGTTCTCTGTGACATATCATCTTGTATATGAAAGATGAGACAAAGAAGGGGACAGGAGTGGTTGGGATGCTTCCTGAAAAGGTTGGTCTATAAAATGAGTATTTAGAAGAACTTCAGATTCTTTTTCTCAATGAGCAAACATTATAGAACCTATTCGCTTATTCACCAAGCCAGTTTTGGGGATGTGTGAATTTTAGTATATAAGCATTCCCTCTAGAGCAGCGGTTCTCAACCTTCCTAATGCTACGACCCCTTAATACAGTTCCTCATGTTGTGGTGACCCCCAACCATAAAATTGTTTTC
>NW_017731803.1:1132632-1134420 GCF_001890085.2 Hipposideros armiger | reverse complement strand
AGGGGCTTAAGAAAAATAACTAAACCAGTTATGAAGCTGGTGGTTGCCTCTGTCTACTGTCATGTAGAAGAGAGATTAGGCTCATTTCGTGTTAGCTTAGACAGCCCACTGAGGATCAGAGAGTGGCAGATTTTTGGATTGGTCCCAGGAAGGACTCTGGGATGATCTCAGCTTCCTGAAAATGACCAGGATGATTTTCTGGGGGTACTGAAGAGGCAAATATTTTAAGCTTTGGGTAAAACATACAGTCTGTTACAGCATCAGAGAATCTGTGATGCTGTAACATAGTAATATGCCTTTGTTCCTACTTGGATTTATTTTTAAAGAAAAACAGTCACTAAAGGAATAATTTCTCAACTACAGTATTTTTTCCATATCGATGGAGTGCTCTGTTTCCTAAGATGAAGGCATACCAGTATGTCGTAACGAACATTAGCGTCAGGGAGAGTACCCAGGCCTCTCTTCCTTCTTTCTTCTCTTCTTCCAGAAATGGATGAGGCCACTGAGGTGAAAGGATGGAACTCGTCCTTTAAAACATTTGCTATGCATCTTTGTCTTAACATGTACATAATTTTCACATTTGTTATTCACTCTTTACAAAAACTGTGTGTGTGGAATACCTTTCATGTGTTGGAGGTAACGGAAGACTAAAACACGCAAGGTATGAATAAAATATAAGCCCTTTATTGATCGAATAAATCTTACGGTTGTGTTATTGACCGATAGAATAGTAAATACACACCTTTGAAATCTTCGCTATTGATGTGAGATTAGTAATCTTTTTCATGTTGTAAATTCTGATATCTAATACTCTGTAGTAAGTCTTAGTAATGCTACCACTAATCATAGAACATTTCATAATTCATTTATTGTGATTTTAAGTAATCACACTAGAGATAATTGTTAAACCATGCTAATAGACTTTCATAGAAAATAATGTAAAATTTCTTCATTATTTTCATTTTTAAAACATTCCTTTTTAAATTTTGAAACATACATGAATGATACATAAATGCACTCTGTTTGAAAATATTTCAAACCATATAGAAGTAAAACAACGAAAGATGCTTTTCACCTCCCTCAGAGGTGACATTGTTCAGATTGTTTTCAGTATAAGGTAGTTTAATCGCTATGGAACAATCCATATGGGTTTATAGCTTTAACCTTATTTTGCTTTAACCAATGGAATCCTATCATATGATTGTTCTGCAGTCTGATTTTACATTTATAGAACACTATGTTGCCTGTGTCTCCATGTCAGAGCCTAGAGACCCACCACTATGAGGATGCATTGTAATCTGTTGTGTAGTGCACTGCAATTTATTCCATTGTTAATGACTGTTTCATGTAATCCTCATGCAGAGCACACTACAGACACTCTTAAGAGGTACCTTTTGAGTGCACATAGTAGGATTGTTGTGGGATTGTCACCTAGAAGTAGATTGAGTTCCATTTAAACCAGTATCAGTATGGTAGATCGTACACAGAGATTTATAAAACGAAAAATGATATTCAAGGATTAATTCTTGAAATTAATCTAAACTATAATCTTTTGAAAATATGACTTCATAGTATGAGTTCTATATTCATTAATTTATATATTTTTGAAAAGTTATTTTAGTGAATATTTTTTCACATATACTCAAAATTCACTTTAGACTTGTTGCCTGATATAAATTTTAAGCAGAATTTACTTTTTGTTGGTGCTTGTTATCTTTTTGAAGTAATTTTCATAGGAGTCATTTTTAAAGGCATTGAGTAGACACTTCTAGTGGGGGAAGACACACA
>NW_017731803.1:1095091-1131282 GCF_001890085.2 Hipposideros armiger | reverse complement strand
TGTGAAGCTGCACTTTATTGTCATAGTGAGAGAGTTTACAGGGAGAACAAGCTCCCTTCTTATGTGTCTTATGGTGATCTGCAGCCTAGGGGGGAAAGGTCACCTTGTTTCCTTCTAGAGAAAAGTTAAGAATAGCACCACTTTGTACCTGGATGGTTCCACCAGCCTCAGTGTGCTCAGAGGAGCTTTCTTCCTCTCCCCACCTCTGTCAGCTTCCCTCCCAGATAGCTCATTCTTATTTCAGTCAGCAGCCCGCCATGCTGCCACTCTGCCATCCAGGTTGGAAGCCTCTGGATTGCCCTTGACTTATTCCTGGCTTGCCTTTTCTGACCTATGTATTCTCACATCATAGCGTACACAGCGATCCTCGTATTTTTACCATGTCTTTCTGTTGTGCTACCAACCCCTTCATTAAGCGGAGTTTTCTTTTTCCTATTGCAATAGTTTTTCAAATTCTCTATCCACAGTCTCTCTCTGCCCTTCACTTGTCCCAAGTACTGCTGCCAGATGGATCCTTTGTTTCTGGACTCAAATTCATACACTTAACCTAGACATTAAAAAAAAAAAAATTCAGGGCCAGCCGAGTGTCTTAGTTTGTTAAGAGCTCGCTCAAGAGTGTGAGCTCTGAGCAACAGTGGTTCAATGCCCGGCCCGAGCTGAGCTGCCTCTGAGCTGCCAACAGGTAGCAGGATGGCTCAGCTAAAAAAAAAATAAATAAATAACTAAATGTATATTTTCAGTGTTCTTTGAATTCATGTGGTAAAACATACAAAACTAAAACAATAGAACATGAAATATAAATATATTTACTGGATGAATTATATAAAGGAAATATGCTTTATGAGATATTTAGATATGAAAATGACTAGTTAACATTCCTAAAAACTAGTATTTTTGGAAGTAATAGCGTAATATTGTTTCTGCTCTATGTCTTTGTTTTCATCCTTTACCCTCTTCTATGTTCTAGTCATCTATATGCCTTCATCTAATGATTTTTTAAAATAAAAATGATGTGTGAAAGTAGCAATCCTGCCAATATTTGTGATAATGATAAAATAATTTCAATGGCTTGGACATAATGCAGCTTTGGGCTTCTTGTCTTTGAATTGAATAATCACCTTCCCCACCCCCTCACCCCCCTCTCCCCTGCTCTATAGAGGTTGCATTATCATAGAGAAAAGGGCTTTTAGTTGAGAAAAAATTAAGGAATTAGATTGATTTTACTTATTAGAAAATATGTAATCTTTTACATAATTAACTTGTTTGCAGACATTTGAATGGAATATTTATCAAGGAATAAATCATGGATTTAGATTGAAAGACTCATATTTCAATTTAAAATATAAAACCATCCTGGATGTTAATGTGGAAATTTTTAATGTAATTACCTGGGCTCAGAAAAATTTGCTTCCAGAATGGCAACAGTTGGCTAATAGAGTTATTTTTCTGGGGCTTGTTTTTTGTTTTTTTTTTGGTGTTTTGTTTTTTTTTAAATCCCCCCTTCTCATCTATACTAGATCACTTCCTGTTGTATAGTTTAGTGAAGTGGTTATATGGAAAAGAAAAACAAAAAAGGTCAGGAAATTAAAGCTCTTCTAAAAACTAAATGGAATCACATAGTAGAACTAGACAGAATGGAATGACATCTATATGGCTTGAAATGGTGAATGAAAGCACAGTGGTGTGCCAAAGCAGTGACTTGCCACAGGGCTATTAAATGGAATATCTGTGAGCAAATACTTTAAATGCCATCTGTGATGCTCAACATACCCACTTCTTGGGGTATTTTGCTGTGCACACAGAATGGTTAAACTTAAAATTTGCCTAACAAAAGTGAAAAGGGGAAGCAACCATCAGCCTTGACTTTAGCTTGGATTCAGACATTTATACAAAAACATATGGTGTGGATAGGACGCTGGACTGGGCGGCAGGAAAACTAGGATTCCATCTTAGAATCGGTGCTACATTGTCGAAATGATGGTAGCCCAAAGCTTTAAACCTTTTAATTCTTCAGGTGTTCCTTTTTCTGCAGACTGAAATTGATAATAGCCACTGTTTATAGAACACTTGCTATGAACCAAAAACTATATGATGTGCTTTATGAAAATATCTCTTTTGCTTTTCATAGCAATCCTATAAAGTATTATCTCTACTTAATAGATGGGAAAATGAGGTTCAGGAAGTCCAATATCTACACAACTAATAATAACTAGTAGTAATGATAATAATCGGTACACCAAAACTGTGCTACTATGCCAAAATGTTTAAAATGCATATTGTTCTTATACTTACAAGCCACTTTAGCCTACATATTAGCCCATTTAATCACAATCCAAGTCCTGCAGGGAAGTTTTTTCTCTCATTTTACTAATGAGAGCCTAAGGTAGAGTGAGTGAGCCTTAGTAGCTCAGCTCATTATCAGAGCTTAATAGAAAGCTAAGCTTGTCTTGTTCTACATTTATATGAATTTTTGATGTGAGAAATATCATGAAATGATTTTCTCTACATTATTTATATAAGGAAGGAATCACTATGGTTAAAAAGAAAGAAAACGCCAAGTGATTAAGAGAAAAACATAAGACATTTAAGGGTCCCTTCTATCTCTATGAATTATTGGCAAAGCGTTTATTGTAGGATAATTTGGTACCTATAACCTTAATTATTTCTTAGTAAAATAGAATAGAGTTCAATAGTGATGATCAAAGTTGATTTTTTTGTTGATTTAATGGTTTTATTTAATTTTACTTTTTAAGAGCCCTGTTTTATAAGGAATGTTGTCTTCCTCATGTTCTGTAGACTCTGTGTCTGGATGATCAGAGACCCTCACATTGTAACATCAGTGTCCACGCGTATATTGCAAATCTGCTCTGTTTCAGGCATCACGTTATCTACTTGTCACACCCTCACTCAGTTTATCCCCATTATAATTCTACCAGATGGGCCATATTTTCCCCAGTTTACAGATAATGAAATTAGGGTGTGATGAAATGCCCCAAACCACAAAGTATAGAGCAGAGCCTGACCTTGAGCAAACACAAACATCAGAGCCCATATCCTTCTGCACTATGCTGCTGCCCTTTTTAAATTGACCTGCCAACCATCCAGTCCAGTGCTGCCATATTAATATGCCCAGATGCTGAACTCAGTCACACATATGTGAAGTTATAAAATGAGCATGGAACATCAACTTCACTCTGAGACTTAGGGGCAACCAGCGTTATTTTAACATTAAAATCAAATTGGACTTATTAAGGAGCTGAATATAAACTACTCATTCACCTTTGAGATGAGATACGATGTCAGAGAACTTCCAGTGTTGCTTTTATGGTTACCTTGGGCTTTGCCCACAGATGACCTTAGCCCTCTTATTTTAGCGGTGTCATGTAAAAACACTGAGAAGCCCGTTCTTCATTTGGTTCCTTCATTGAGAAGTCATGTTGAAGTCTCACCAATAAGTAAAATGACTCAACCATGTTGACTTGTGCTGATTCTTTCTCTTTGGGCCACTTATTCTTTCCTAATGTAAAGATAAAAAAAACATGTGGCCCAGCTTATGAAGGCCCCTGAAGAAAAATGCCCATTAAGGCCTTCAGAATTAAGATAATGAAGAGAAAGTATCTATAATTAAGATAATCATTCTTTTTTTTATTCTTAGGCATATTTTTAAAAATATTTTTATGTCATCCATTTGCCATCACTAATCTAATAGGGATCACTGGTCATTCATTAAACCCAATGGTTTTAGTATTCTGACTAATTTGGTAAATGTGGACAGCTAATTCAGATCCCAAATGCCATGCAGCAAGGCAAGGGTAAGCAAAGAGAAGACATGGCCAAGACTCAGGTTCTCTGAGTGATTCTAAGTGACTCTTTGAGAATATGCCAGTCACTTAAGGAGGAGTGTATGCTTTTCTGGGTGACCAGATGGCCCTAAAATGCACTGCAGTGATGCTTTGCTGAGTAGCATTATAGGGTTTGGAAATTTATGATGCTCCTCCTACCAAAATTCTTTATTGGGAATGTCTTATGCTATTCCTTTTCTAGCATAAGCTAAATACTTTGCTAAAATTTTATGCTATGCAATTTTTCATATCTGTTTAAGACAGCTGAATTGGGTAATTCGAATCTCCAAATTTCATTTTGGGGCTTGAATAATTTAGTTCAACAATTTTTATTGTCCATGCATATAGGGTAATGGTAAGATCTTCACTTACTTAGTAATTGTATAAGTACATTCTATAGGAGAGTCTAGAAATCTTGAAAAGCTGTTTGGAAATCCGAAGTCCTATTCTGAGCTGTATGCAGAATTAAATAACTAAAGCATTGTCCTGGCACATGAGCGTACAATGCAGTGTTAAGAGACTGACATCCAATAAGCACAGATATTTGCAGCCCAGGTGTGACAGGAACTTTCCATGTTAACTTAAATCAGGTTGTACTTGGCGCTTGAACATGCAGCAAAAAAGTAATTGTTTCTCATAAAGCCAACCACAACATGAAAACATCTCTTAAGGTTATTTGTAGTGCTGCCTTAAAATTAGTGATCTTAGATTTGCATCTCACTATAACAAAATTCATATTTCCCCATATTATTTAAATAACCCTTCTTTGGCAACTCTATTGGTTGGTCATCCTCCATTGCAAATGACATCATAAGCAGGGACCACTCCTCTTCCCACTTAGTTTCCACTGTTTTTATGAGTCACTCTATTTCAGCCCCAATTAGGCTTCTGGTGAAATTAGGCATTCAGGTAAGGATTTCCTTACTTAAGCTACTTTCCTCTCTCTCGGAGGGCTACCCACATCAAGTCTAAGGATTGACTGGCCTGACCTGTGAAGGCGCTTCCCTCTAAAACATGGATTCCCTTGTAATCTAAAAAATATGCTTTGTGAATATTTTGAATAAAGTGTCTGAAATTTTCAACTAAAGAGATAAGAGAGATAAAATTATTGTATAAACCTTCAAAATGACCTCTCTAGAAGGAAATAAAATAAAAATAATATTTAGTGTGATGTTGTCTGGCAGGGGAGGGGTAGTTATTTGGGAGAAAGGGAAGAGGGCAGGATGGAATTCACAGTATCACATACCACAGAGGACAATGATGCTTTGGTGCACTAAGTGGCATTTTGGGTCCGTTTCCCTTCTCCTAGAATTACTCATTTACTCCCTGGAAGTAAACTGAAAACTCATTCCAGCTCTCTGATGCATGTTATTACCTGAATTCTTGATGCCTTCACGTTAGGAACATATATCTTCACATATGCTTCACATCTCTTCACTCGTTAGGTAGAGATCCATGCATGATATTATCTTTAGGTAAATGATTTTCCTTTTTTGCTCTCTTTTCCCTTCTCTATAAAGTGAAAGGGCTAGACTGAAGGGACCTCCCTTGTCGGCATTAGCATTCTCTAATTACAGACTCATGCCAACTGGCAATTGGCTAGTGCAAAGTTTTTTGTTTTTTGTTTTTCCTTTTTCAGTGCTTGTGTGTAAGTGTGTGTAAAAGTCCTATTCAGACCACTTCCGTCATCCCTTCTTCTTCTCCCTTCAGAACCTGCTTCCTCCTTCCCAGCACTATATCCCAAAAAGGAATTCCTTAAGACATCCTTCCATGTAGGTTTTGACCACATGTATGAACCCGTTCATTGTTCTCAGACCTAGAGAGGCATAAAATGGGAGTGGACAGAAGGACCCTTTAAGGTTCTTGAGGATGATATAGTACACTCTGCACCACTCCTTTTCCCCAAGAAGGGATCCACCCATGCTATGGCTCTCCTTATGCTCTTAATTATGTGCCACCAATTGTATCAGAGAGGCTCCTGTAATAGCAGTTAGAATGATCAACAGCTAGTAAGTAGAATATGCTTATGTTATGGAAATTCATGGAGATGAGAGAAAGGCCCCCCAGCTGGTATATGTCAGTTAAAGCAGAAAGTAAGGACACGGAGGCTAAAAGGTAACCACCATGCACTGGTTGAATAGCATGTACAAAGGCGCTCTGCTAGATGTTCTAGATATATTCTGTGTTCATCCTCATGGTAATCTCGAATGGTTGACATCACTAGTTTTGAGGAAACTGTGGCCTCCAGAGGTTTAGGAATTTGCCCAAAGTCTCACAGTAACTACCAGATCTGGAACAGAAACCCATAGTGTTTTCCATTGATCTTCAGTGAAGCTCTTCCCTTTTGTGAAATGAAAGAACTCATGTCCTTAGACCCAATGGTTTCAGGTCATCTCAATACATAGTTGTTTTGGTAAGCCTCTCAAAAAGTTTCCCTAATTCAGCCAAGTGAGCTCAAAGAGCAGGCAAAACTTTGATGGTGAAGTAAAATTCACAACCCATTAAACCTAAGCCAATAGTTAAGTCCAATTATGCTTCGCACTTTCAGCTTACATAAATATTAAGTTGTCAGATTTAATAAAGTTCAAAATTTGCTCACCCTGCATTCTTCCAACTTGACTGTTTTAATGTCTGCTGAGGCATATTGCATTAGTAAAAAGCTTTCTTACTGAACTGGTTGATAGCAAAAGAGTTCATTTGTGGTACTTTATTTGAGAAATAGGAGCAGTCACACTGTTTGACAATCTGTGGGTGACCTACGGTGATTCAAATCATGGATTTAGAAGATGGTAGTTTTGTTTCTTAAATACCTTAGGAACCCAGAAACCAATTGTCATTGATCGGAAATAAGTTGCTTATCTAGCCATGCATCCTCCCTCTCTGACATCCTTAAAGGTCTAGCCCTTGGGCTCCATCTATGGATTTGGTCCATATTTTATGTATGATATCACTTGCTTCCATGGCTTCAGGAACCAATATCTTGAGTCTTCTTCCTTCTTCCCTAAGCTTTGGTCAATAGTTCCAATAGCTCACTGGATATTGGCAGCTAAATGCATTGCCGTACTCTCAAAGTAAACATGTTAAAAATTGAACTCCTTTTCTCTCCATTTCCTATATTTCCCATCACAGTTAATGGCACTGCAATATGCCTGTTTTTTTAAGCCTAAAAACAAGTCTTACTTGAACCCTCTTTTGTCACTTATTCTACAAAACTAAGTAGGCAATAGCTTCTGTAAATTTTACCTCAGAAATGTGTCTTAAATTCAATCTCTTCTTTTCATCCTACCTTTGGCTGACTTAACTAAGGCACTCATTATTGCTTTTGGAAACTTTGCAAAAGACCTTTCTTATCTGGTTTCTATTCTTGGCATCTGTTCATCTATTGCCAACTTTGATATCATGCCCCAGTGCCTACAGGATAAAATCCAAGCTCCTTAGTATGGCCAAGTCCCTCGCTAACCTCATCTCTGGTTACTGTCATTTCCTGAAGTGTACTGTGTGGACTTCTCGGACTGAAATCCTTTTTAACCTCTCATGTCATGCTGTTCTTTCATAACTCTCTGTCTTAGCACAGTGCTATTCCTTCTCCACCTTACCTGTCGTTCAAACAATTAGTGTTTATTGATTGAAAATCTGCTATTTCTCTGAAAAAGATCGAACTCACAATTACTTTCCTGGCTGTTTGTAAGAGCTAGTGGTCCCCTCTTATGTTCCACCATGGCACTTTTTACCTTCCTCCATTGTTTTTTTTACCTCTTCATGCATTTGCCTCCCCCACTTTCCTGGGACGATCTTGAGATTAGAGACTATATCTTACTGGTTTTTGAGTTCCTTCCTTTACAACAGTACTTGACACATAGCACATTGCCAATGAATTTTATTAATGAGTGAATAGTCTGAAAGCTGAATGTTAAAAGGAGCACAAGCTCAGCAAAGGAGTTAATTTTGAATGTTCTTAGTGATTTCAGGACAATTAGTAGAGACTTTGATGCACGACTAATAGAAACTACCTTCTAGTGCTAATATATTTAAATTCAAAGCATATGTTATTATTATAAACAGCCAGAGAACCATGAAAACACCCTTCACGCATACCAGTGGTCACCCTTCTAACCTGTTAGACTTTTTATTAAGGGGCTTCAATATGACTTCAGTATGACTAAACTGTAAAATATTTACATTGGGAAACCATTTATTATTTTCTCCAAAGTTCCCAGAGTATTTCTAATCAATATATACTTATTGATTGAAGAATTATACCAGTGGATAGAAGAGTTAGGACATGTACTTTATGTCAATTTCCCTTATAAGAAATAGCTATCATTGGATTTATATTCTAAGTGGGGTTAATCATCTAATAGCTTGCTGAACTTTGGTGACTATATTTGAGAGCATCTCCCCAACAAATAAATGAAGTAATCTAGGAAATAGGATTTGGGGTGCTAAGGTTCTTCTTTCTTTTACATAGGTCATGGGAAATGGTTCTCAAATTAGTGAAGGAGCAAACACATTAAGAGGAGGCAGCTCTGGTATTACAAAGTAAATAGTCTTGAAACTAATGACTGGAGAAAGCTGTCTGTAAGACCATATACTAGCATTTCTGCCAACACCAAGAATTGAAACTGTAATCTAAATATAGTATCAAATCTAAAAAAGGTATATTTTTACCTTTTGATTACAGTAAAAGCAATCTTCAAATCTAGTTTAATCTAATAATGTCTGGGTAGCCTCCCTGCTGATATTTGCAAGGAGTAATGAATGATTTTACTGAGACTGAATTAAGTAACTTATAAATGGTGAAAGCTCCAAAGTCAATGCAATTTCATTAAATCATTATTAGTTTCTGGTAAGGATTATAATACACTTTCCATGGAATACAAATTAGCTTGCAGGTAGTAGAATGCAATTTATAATTAAAGATGCTCTCTGAAAGCTAAAAGTTTATTAGGCAGGCTCAGTTGCTATATTTTTGTTGCAGTGTTGTTGAATGACTTCATCTTCCAATAGCTGCAGTCTGAGGAAGACTAAGTTATTCAATGGTGGGTTTGACTAAAGAGAAATGTGTTGAATGACTATAGATGCAGATGCATAAAGGTAGAGATGTAATTAAAGCTATGGTAAAGGTATAGTAGGTATGCTCACATCTATACACACACACATCACACACAAACACACACACATACTACACATTTTTCTTAGTTTGGACATGGGGCTGATTCTGGAAAAACATTAATGTACATTAATTAATTCAGGTTAACAGTCTTTTTTATGTAAGGTTATCTGCAGTATCTGAACACATGAGAATATCATAAAGAAGGTTGAAGAGAGAACTTATTTTTTTTACCTGATAAAATATGCTGATTCCTATTATGTATTTAAATTAAAAAAATAATAACTTAAAATTTGTTTGTATATTACCTCTCACAGAGTTTAAGGAATTTATCATCTCATAAAAAGATAGTCTCTGGTATCCTTGTTCCTGGTAAGCTTCATAGTAAGGTTTTATCATATGGCAAGAGTCATAAGCAAAGAACAATAAAGAAAAACAGCTGAAAGCCACCTACGTCATATGTAGCTTAATTAACTACCCTTAATTTGTTATAACATCATTTAATGTTTTGAGTTTAATAATCACTTCCCTGCCTCCCTTATACCCCAAGTCATCTGATTCCAAATTGATGCTTAATTAGAATTGGACCAAGAGGAAGGTGCAAGTCGTTGTTGTCTAGGGGACACTGTGTTTCTACAAATAGACATAATTCTAAACACTTTGTGAAAACATGTTGACAGTTTCATATTTAGAGCTATTGGCCTAATTGAAAGGGTAGAATGCCAAAACCATGTACGAAAGGCATTTGGCTTCCTGACTATTTCCTGTCTGTGGCACACCTCTGAGTGTCAGTGACAGGACAGAAAGTTGGAGGTCTGACACCTACTACCCTTCTCTTCTTGAATGTATTGCATTATATCATCATTGTCATTATCTCTAATTATTTTCCTTTCTAGACTGAAAGCCCTTAAAATTGGGCCTTGTGCCTTGATCTCTAGATTCCTACACCTAGAATAATGCCTGGCACTTAGTAGGTGCTTGATACATAGTTCTTGACTGTTTGACCTAATCAATAAATAAATGATTTTCTAAGTTTGCATTTTTCAACACTGATGGTATGTGCTTTTGATCAGTTTGATCATTTAGCTTAAGAATTTGTTACAACACCATCAATCAATAGGGAGACAACAATCAATAGGTAAAACTAGCTCAACTCATAATGGTCCAATGTTCCCCAGTTGGTGAACTGGCGGGTAAGTAGTGCAACTCCAGCTGAATTTGCATGGAGCTAACATGGACCTGTTAATTTGGAGGAATAATTGAATATGAACATTTAAGAAAATGTATATAAGGTAACACTGTTTCTTTTTTATACATCTCAAGTCTGTTTTTAATTTTGCATTATTAAAATACATTATGCATATTGTGGTTTGTTCTCAAAAAAACACATTTGGTATGTTAAGTTTAAGGGCATTGTAGTCTATTCAAACACTAAATACAAATTCACTGATTGAATTAATTTTAAGTGTTATAGCTTTTGTTATTAATAGAGTTCCAAGGCTGAGGAAATGTTAACAATTCAACACCTTTTTTGTTGTGAGAATTTTGTGTTTTATAAGTTTACCAGATTGGAATTGAGAAAAAACAATAATCTTAAGGAATTTGTTCAGTTATCCAGAATTACTGCTTGCATCAGTTTTGCAGATACAGAGAGTATTTCATAGTCAGTCACCTTATACTTAAACTGTTTGGGTCTTTACATCTCTATACGCTTAGGACCCTCAAATAAAGTAAAAACTTTTCAAGTAAAAGTTCAACCTTTTCCTCTTTTTCCCTCAAAGGAGTAGAAACCTACACCCAACTATTTTTTGTTATATTTGCCTCCAGGTTTTAAAATGTCTAGACCTGGGATTAATAATTCCAATTCTACCCACAGATTGATAACCCAATCTCTTTAACTCCTTGAAAGGTGGCATTTCTGTGAGGAGGTCAGACAGTTTGGTTTTCTTTGCAATGGCTTTTCCAATGAAGTTCCTCTCCCTTTCATTATGGAGGGTATTTTATGGTACTCTGAAAAATGAGCCAGGCTGTATATTTGATGATTTTAGGGAAGAATTGCTGGGGTTAAAATTCATGATCTCATAGAAGGAGCATGTTTCCTAATGGTCCAATAAAGCAGACTACTCTTCTGTATTGGCTGATCGTGTATTCCATCTTATAGTTTTGCTGTTGTTGTTGTTGTTTTCAGTGCTTGGATAGTCTTCAGATAATGGTTATTCTTTTCATGATAACCTCATTGTAGAAATTTTGGAGAATGTAGGAAAGTCAAAGTGGAAATTTAAAGTAATTCTGATCCTATGACTCTGGGATAAATACTGTAAACGTGTTGGTGTACATCCTGCCAGGCTTTTTTCTATATACGTAATTATGTTTTAACTCTTCTATGACTATTAAGGAGATAAAAAGGTCTCTCTTTTCCTTATCCCCAAAAGGAGAAATCCTAAAATATGACTAATAGTATTAGTAATACTACCTCAAAAATAAATTACAAACACAATAATTACTTTTAAGTAATTATTTTTACTAATGTTAGTAATTTTTTTTCGATTTTATTCATTATGCTACATCCTGGTGTCTTGAAACAAGTTGGCCCAGAAAAATGGGTACATTTTTCTTTTAAATAGTGATAAAAAGAAAACATATGGGATAATGGATTATACTTGTCACAGGGGTTTAATGAAGAGTAAAAGGAATTATCAGAATGCTTTTACCAACCCTGATCCTGTAGCTATGCCAAGCCACATAAGTCTGTGGAAATATAGGCAGTGCTACAGCGAGGGCTCACAGCATCCTGGGCCATGTTGCAGAGAGCAGCAGAGCTGTCTGGCAACATCAGTGAGCATAAAATTGATATTGATTTAGTGCCCCCAAAAATGTTCTGAAATCTGAAATGTATGTCTAAATGTAAACTTGAATGCATTCTGTTGTTTTTGTTTTTTTTCCCCAACTTTTGTTATATTCTTTTTATCCTAGTTTCCCCCCCCCCCCACTTTTAGGGTTTTGTAACATCTTGTGTTGTTTATGTAAATATAAGGTATGCTGAATTCTTTCTGGAAAAAGGCAGGTTTATTTACAAATACACTAATAAATAAACAAAACCTATGTAGTGCTGAGTGGGGATATAGTAAGTTTTCTTGAACTAAAAGGTGATTGGTGAGAAGAGAAAACTTACTTTACAAAAAAGAGGAATAGAGAGAAAGTTAGACATTTGAACTTGTTTTTGTATAGATGTTTTGTCTCCTTTTCTATTTTTGAGACTACATTTGGATTCCTGTAAGCTATATTATTGACTGTTAACACAAAGCCGGATCTTCCATGATTAAATCTAGGAAAACAAAAAATAGTTCCACTTAACCCTTTACTTGGGAATAAATGAAAAGAAATAATTGATAATGACAGTCATTTATAATTTATGATTGTAATTAAAAAATACACTTGCTTGTCCCTGTTACAATTGATTTCTTTGAGCAAATCTACCATATTTTTAGTATAATTAATAGAAGCCATAAATCTTTGCAAGCTGTTTCTGGTAACAGCACAGTAATATAGGAACATGAGGTTTTAGGATGACATCCTGTTAGATATTTAGCTAAAATTTTTTTGCACCATTTAATAAATGTGCCAAATGGAGTCCACCCACAGTGCATTAAAAATTAAAGCTATCTCAAGTTGGTTTCTCATACTTTATGTAGTGAAGTTATACTTTTCCATGATATTTATTATTATTGTATTTGCATTCCTTAGCTTAAATGAGAATTTGATATTATAGCATTACTTAGGTCTTTTAATCTAGATTTTTTTAATGTAGCTTATGTGTCTTTTTTTTATTTCACTTCTTTATTTTGAGCCGATTTTAGCTTATGTGTTTAAATTTCCTAGTATTATATATATCGCAAGAGTTCAATCATATATATGTATATATGGTATTTTAATCAAATTTTATTAATGAATGGATATTTGTTGTTTCTAGAAGCTGCATTTCCTAAAGTGCTATAATAGCTCTTTCATTGAAAATTGGCCATTTCTCTTCTCAAAGATATGATCCCCAAATCTTTTAAGACAGAGTGTTTTATACCAATAAGAAATAGACTGTAACTAGGCATTTGAAGCATTGGAATAACACTGCCTCTTTCAGAACATTATTAATATTAAATTCTCTGAGGAATTAGGAGTTTATAAGGCAGACTTCATATAATTCTGTAAGGATATAGTAGTAATACCTGCTATCTTGAATTCTGGAGACTTGCTTTTTACTTAAAAATGAAAATGACAACAAACAAAGACGAGCTTACAATATAGACAGTGTAAATATTCACCAGCTCTGAATACCTGGTGGTGCACACTTGTTCTCTAGGCATGAAATCCCAGTGATCTGGGGAAACCATGGCTACATTGAGAATTAAATATAAGTGTCTTCCATATCAGGTGCTGAAGTTTACCATCTGATTGTTAGCAAAACTTGACCTCACAAAAGACCCTTTTTGAGTCAAATGCTCTCAATTAAGGATTTGGTTTCTTGTGCAATTTTCCAACGTTTCTGGGGGTATCATTTGCCAAAGAAGTTATCAGCAGTGAGGATAAGTAGACCTTTTCTTTGGCCTTGGCCTTCATTCCCAGACTCGTTTTCTCCTACTTCTCCATTTCTTCCTTTTGCACTTGCCATGTAAAATCTTCCTCAGTTTCCCAAATGAACTACACATATTTATGACTGTATGACTGTTTTTTTATTTGTATCATTTTTCTTCATTCTCTCTGCCAAACTACTACCCCTTCTTCAAACCTCAATTCAAGTATTACCACCTGTCTTTGACTTCCTTTGGTAAATTGTATTGCCTCCTTCTCCTTGAATCTATACTGCTATACAATAGCTCCATTAACATTTAGCATGTTAAGTCATAATTATGTGTTATCTTTTAGCCACCCGCTAAGCCAAACTCTTTAAGTATTGTAATCTTTATGTCTTTACCATGTATATTAGCATCCACTGCTCAGTATCCAGGCAATGCAACCTTTGCCGGGTGAATAAAGGAGAGACTTCAGGAAATCTACTTAGTATGTAGCTGAGATACCTTAAAGAACTGTGAATTCAGGAATGTCAGTGTCTCTAGTGTGTATGCTATTGGTGTTGACTCTAATCAAGATGAACAACGTGCAATCCTTGATATATCTACTCTATGAATGAGAAGGCATGCACATCCCCAGAGCTATTCAAGTCCTTACTTGTGAATGACAAGCAGTCACTCATCTAAGACTCAATTCCTCTTTCTTAGAAGCAAGATGCACCATTGTTTATTATCACTGACACACAAGGGTGCTTAGGTTGTTTTTGAAGTTCATTTAGCTAAAGGAAGAAGGCTAGTACATATGACCAAGGCAGGTTTAGTGTTAGCAGATTGTATTTGGAGGAGTTTGAGTAGTTGTTTACGAAATTGAACTTCAAGAAAAGCCTAGAAAGAGGGCATTGAATTTAACTGGAATAGTTTAGCATCAATGCAAGTGTGTCTGGCTAAAGGTCTATATGTTCAATATCTTCTTATTTTTAATTATCACAATTACTGGTAGTTCTTTTAAGTTTGAATTTCCATAGTAGTGTCACTATGTTTAATACTTTTGACCCTGTATGTTTCACATCAAAGTTGTTTTGATAAATATATGATATTACAAGGGCCTGGACTTCAATTAATTCTGTAAAATCAACAACCAGCTTTCCAAGATTTGTTTCTTTTCTGCCCAGAAATTTGTGCTACTTCAGCCAAATCCCAACTTGAAAGGAAGACAATTTAACTATGCTTATTAATAGCCACCTAGCTTTTTATACTGCAGTATATAGAGTTATAATGTTTATGTTCTGAATACAGAATTAAAATTTAAAGCTTGATTTAGAATCGTATTTTATACCTGACCTGAAATTCTGTGACATGTAATATGAATGAGGTTGTTATTACAATCTGTTTTCCTCTCGAGGCTCGGGGAATGGCAACTTTTGCATTACTCTCAGACGTGGTGCTTTAGCCAACGAAACGTATCCTTATGAATTTGTTCTTTAGAAATTCTTAAAATAATCTCCAGTTAAATCACTTGGAAAAATTCCACCCTCTCCCTCATTCTTTCTCCTCTTACTTCCATTTTCCATAAATTATTCTCTTTGATTTTGATTGCAATCAAGCAATTATCTTTTGAAAATTAAAGCAGACCTGCCAATAAAAGAACCACCTTGGATCAGTGTATAGAAGACACTGATGTCAAAATGAGGCTGAGCGAACTCTCCCTGCTGAAGAGTGGCAGGTGTGGCTTCTTTTGAAGAAGCTTTGCCCATCCACAAAGCAGCAGTAAAATAAGACTGATTATAATGGTTGCGGTAGGTCAAATGCTGCCCCTCCCGCCAACGATGCCTTGGTCTTAATTCTTGGAACATGTGAGTAGGTTACCTTAATAGGCAAAGGGAAATTAAGGTTGTGGGTGGAATTAATGTAAATAATCAATTGACCCCAAGACAGGGAGATTAGTTTAGATCACCCAGGTGCATCAAATATAATGGGTTCTTAAATTGGAGTCAGAAGAGTTAGTGTCAGACCGATGCAGTCTGAGGAAGTCTCAACTTGCCTTTGCTGGCTTTGAGGTTAGAAAGAAATCACAAACTGAGGCAAGAATAGTTACTTCCGTAAAGCCTCCAGAAAGGAATACAGCTCGGCTGACACCTTGATTTAACCCAGTGAGAACTGTATGGGACTTCGGAAAGCCAGGAAAGTAAGTTAATAATTTTTGTTGTTGTTTTAAGCCATTGACTTTGTAGTAATTAATGAGAGCATCAAAAAGAAACTTGATTTTATTAAAAGTATCCTATGGTTTGGTCTCCAGCTTATTAAGTTCAGATGTAGATCTTCAGTAGTAGTTCCTTATTTATTATTCAGGTGCCTTTGTGACCCCTGTTGTTAAGCTGAGGGAACATTTTCAGAGTTCTTTTGAGTAATTCATTTGTTTGAAAATATCGTGGGAAACAGAAACTTTGTTGAGTTTGGGTTGGGGTGAGGGTAGGAAAAAGCACCTGTAGGCTTTAAATGTAGTAATAAAATAGGAATAGAAGGATAGGGAACATTGGTAAACATATTTCCATAAATGGAAAAGACTAAAGCATGTAAAACTGCAAACCACCAACCCTCTGATAAGTTTGCTGCATACCATATTATAGGACATACGCGCCTAACCATGGAAGTATTCTTCAGATAAAATACCCTGGAAGGCACAACCAACCTACTCCAGAGCAAGGTATTATTATTCTTAAAAGCCCACAACTTGTATGACCCCTGCATATCTCATATCTCTTCTGTTGTATTAAGTAGTCGGTTCCTTTTTTTTTTTTAATGTTTGAGCTATTGGATTGTTGGAAAAGTCATGACATATTTTTTCTATGCTTTTCATTGCAAAAATGTGTCACGACTTTTCCGACAACCCAGTATTTTCCAGCATAGCTTAATGGAAGTCTGTGTCAGACACTTTGGCCACCTGGTTTCTATTATGAGCCTTTATAAAATCAATTGCAGCTCACTATGACTGTATAATATCTATATACCCTTAAGTATGGCTGTATTCAGTTTGCAAAAATCAATGCTCATAGCTCCACTAATCCTTTGTTACCAATGGCCAACTATTATTCATTGACCATGTGAAAACAAAAAATTTCTATTGGTTCCAATGTGATTGTTTTCCTGGAAACTTCTCAATTTACATTTCCCAAATTGGCAAATGCACATTGAAAATTGCCACTAGCCACCAAGAGACTTCAACAGCATTCACTGAAATCTGCAAAATGTTGTAACAGGTTGTGCGGGCACAGTTCAGGAATCAGAGGAATGTGTCAAGTTTCTCATTCAAACGGAAGCATGACTTTAATGATTTCTGAGGTGGCAGACATGCCAAGGCATCCAAGTACCAGGATGCTATCCAAGGCAGGTTTCTGGGGAGGAAGAACCCCTGCTGGGAACTCACTGTCATCTACAGAAATTGGATTGTGTTCTGAACTCCATGTTCTAGTTTTCAAGTCACAAATAGCTTATGGTGACAGTAAATTCCTATTCCAAGCACCATCTTATTTTCAGAATTGTTAATTCAGAGAACTAGAATTAGGTTGGAAGATTTCCATATTTTCTTCCATGTTTCTTATGTTTCTTGAGAATACATTCATAAAGAATCAGGAGACAGGTCAGAAAGTGAGTGCAATTATACTTTATTGTTTATTATTCTACCCCAGTATTCATGAGAACTCTACAGTAGTTTACTGCTTTATATGTAAAGTAGTTTAATGCTTTTACATGCATGGGATGTGGACTTTCTGGGTCCATCAGTTAAAAGTTGTACTTATCCCAAAGGCAAAAGAGTATATATTTAGCTTTTCGAAAGCACTTGTTTTAGTTGGTGGGTTGGTTGGTTAATTTGGCACAGCTGTTCCTCACAATGTAAAGGTTAATCAAAGTAAATTCCTGTCAGTATGTGTTTTTCTCAAACTATCGCTTTGCAGTAGACATTTTTATTCTGAATTATGCTGATTTTATAGTTATATATCACTCGGAATTTCCTATAGAGCTTCCAAATTGTTTACAGTTTAATGTAGAGCAAACTCAGTAAGAATCACTTGTATAAAAAAAATCCCTAGGCTCCTCACCAGAAATTCTGATTCAGTAGGTCTGAAATATGGCCCAAGAACCTCTTTAACAATTGCCTAGGTGATACCAAGGTTTCTCTTCAAAAGAATGATGGTTATTATTATTATTGTTATTTCTACTGGTTGTTAAACTGAGGCAACAATCAATAACTTTCTATGGTCTCAGGCCAGGTAGAATCTGGTTTCATGCGTTCTTTCCATTGCTTGATGTCACTTGCTCTGTGTGTGTGTGTGTGTGTGTGTGTGTGTGTGTGTGTGTGTGTGAGAGTGATAGGAAAATAATGAAAATACCTTTTCTCCTGGGTGTTTTCTCATACCTGGCTCTTTCAAATATAATGTGTATGGCATCTAAGTTATCATAGCACTAATTGTTACTGACGTATGAATATACTTTTTGACAAAGAATCATGATTTTTATGATAAAGCAGAGAACTTAAGTCCTATGAGAAATAAATGGTAAATGTTTGCTTATTCCTTTTTTCCACTGGTGTATTAGTTATATATCTTACAGTGTTGGAGACTAGAGTTTCCAAAACACATTTTGGTCATTGCAGTTGCCATGAGCTTAATATGACTGTGACACAAAGAAATGTCGGCTGGTATGATTTTTTTTTTCAAAATATAAAGACTACAGCTGGCTTCTTATTTTTGTCCATTCTGAAGACACTGTGGCTAGCCTAATTTGTACGGACCCACTGGATCACGCCTAATTGAGTTAATGAAGCTCTTCTGTAACAAGAACCCTCTAAAGGAAAATAAAAACACAGAATGAAATTTCAGAATGCAAATTAGCCTAGCTTTGCTGGCTTTCATTCTCATGGGCAGAAGACACAATCAAAGAAAATCCTTAAATTAAAGCCAATTACACCACATAGTCAAAGATCAGGTTTACCTAAAATTGTCACTGGGGAGCTAGCTACCTGTGTTCTGGGGAGAACAGCCTAATCGCTGGTAGATTGTGGGCACATGACACTGCTTGGGAGGCAAAAAGCTGCTATTTGCTGCTGAGTTCATGTGACTTGATTATTTCAGGTGTCTGTTGACATCTTGCAGGGTTTATGGTTTTCATCTCATCAATGGAAACATAAATTAAAAAATTATTTGCCTCAGTGGAGATTTACATTTCTGGATCTTTGTTTAAGCTTGGTCCCTTCCCACTAAGTGGTTTGTTACTTTCTTGTAACACGTGTTTTGGATTTTTTGGTTACCTGGCAGCAAAGACCACATACAGCCTTCTAGGGCCATTGAGGTCAAGGTATTTCAAAACTAAACTAACAATGTCTTTATTTTTCTTGAGGGATATAAGAGAACTTTTAGTCTATTAAATTTAATTTGGTTTTTCCCCCTCATTCAATTTTCCATTAAACTTTATACAGTTGGGAAACTATAAGGAATATCATAATAGAATGACTGTATTTTACTAGTTTTACTCAAATTATTTTTAATTACAGCTTTTCATATTCACAAGTATATTTAACTACAACAGTGGCAAAAGCCAACATAAATTTATTCTCTTCCTGGATAATGTACTGAACTCAGTGAAATTAGAAAAATCCTGGCATTACTATAAAGTCTGATTTTTTTTTTAATTGTTTAGAGGTGAACATAGTGTCATAATCTGTAACTGGTTCCTGTGCTGACTTATATTATTTGTAACAGGCCAAATAAACTGAAATAAAAATAAAGACACCCTGTTGTCTTACTATCCTTTAGTCTCATTTTCCTTATGGGGAAAGTGAAGAGTTTGGACATTATGATCAATTTGACTTCTATGCCTAAGACTTTATATTTTAAAATCTTGTATCGATATAAAATATTGAGATACATAATGAGCCCAGCATGACCGTAGGCAAATTTGTAGGAAGCAATAGAGAACAAAGGGACAGATCACTGCCCTGAGGGTGGAAGCAGGCTGCTTTGTAGTGAACAGGGAGGGGGCAGAGAGGCGGCTGCTCCTGCTTTACCCACTCACCTAGCTATCTGCAAAGTCATAGTACGACTTGGCGATCTCGCTTTTTGAATACTTAAATTGGAATGATTTAACCACATCAGTATATATGTTCCCTTGCTTTTTGGGGGACAGCTGTCTGCAATCGTCATCTAGAAGAGGTGGGACAGAGAGAACAAGGTAGGGTTCCGGTGTGAAATGGGTAGTGCAGACTAACAGTGTTGTGGAGCATAAGAGGGGAATAAACAAGGGCTGGAGGAGACTTAAAGAAGAAAATGTGATGTTGTTTATGGAATCTATGTTTTATAACTCACAGGGCATTATACATTATTAAAAAAATAATGCCTATTAATATTATACCCCCAACTTGTTTCTGAGTATAACTGTTTCGAATAAAATTTTAACCTCTGTTTAACTGATAGAAGAACCATGGCCCAGAGAGGACGAGTGGATTGCTGATATGTAACAGCTTCTTGATTTATAATATGAGGATATGGCTGACTCCATAGGGCTGTTGAAAGGTGTACTGAAATAATGCAGGCAAAGGACTCAGAAGTTCCTGGCACATTGCAATCATCTAATAAATGGAATTAGAATTTTCACTTACTAAAGTAACTTTTGAACATGGCAAAAATCAATGTGGTTTTAACCGAATATATACATTTCATCCAAGCAAATAAAGATGACCCTGAAACGTGACCTGTCTTCATCAGGACTGTTTTCAGTGTAAGGTGATTGGTATGATGCTCAGTAATCCTGCACATGGCCATCATATGACTCAGGGAAATTGCATACCGCCGATCCCTGAACATCCTAATAGCCTCCGACCTCTGTCTTTATGCCTGGGCATTCATTCATATCTGAGACTCTCCATTCCCTGGTGAAAATCTTGTCTAAGTGGCTTAAAAGAAGACCAGTAATAGAATGACTGTGGTTTAGTGCAGTTCAGTGATTAAATCTTGCCAGAGCCCCAGCAACAAAACACTGACTCTGGGGAATGAAGCTCATTCATCATGGAACCCCAGAATTCCCTGTTCTTTTTATAGCATCATCAAGCATCTTTCTGCATGTTCCCTTCATCTTCTCCCCTTTTGTAACCCTACAGTTAAACTTATAAAAAAATTCAGTACTAGAGAGTTGACTATCTCAGTTTCACATTTTATGATCAATGTTGAATATTTCACATGACATGCGTCATATTTATTTGAGCCCAAGGTACCAAATTGTTTTCTGTTATTTTAATAAGTGTGATGTTTCTTATATTTGCACACAGCTTACTTGTTACTGCTGAGGGCAGATGCCCGTAAGAGTTTCCATTTGTAAATATCAGGAAAAAAATGCAAAATCAGTTAAATATGTGAAAAAGGCCAAGTTCATGAATGATAGAAGTAACATCTTCTCTCTTAGCAATAATAAAAGGCAATATCTGCTGAGTTGCAGAATACAAGCATTTTGAAAGAAGGGCATAATGGCATAATCAGGGATGACATAATTTAGAAAAATCTAGGATTTTTTTTTTTTTTCAGTAACTAAACAAAAGAATCAAGGACTACCAACACCAATATGCACTACACACACATCAACAATCAAGGGAGGCCAGGGTCTGGGTTACATTCCAATTCAACATAATGGTCTAGGACTTGGTTGCTGGCTGTAACCAAAAAACATCGTTTATAGATAAGGATTCCTTTTCCCATTGATAATGTTGCAAAAGTAGTTAAATGACTCCTGTGTTTGGGTATAGAAAATATATTTGTCATGGAGGTCTTGATAAACATGAACTTTACTTTCTAAAGATGAAATTAAGAAAGTACAGAAAATAACATAATGGAGAAAAATCTATTAAATTCTTTGTATCGCCATACTTCAGATTTAAAGAAACAAAACATAGTTTATCCATTCCTTTTTTCTTTTTCCCCACCTCCCACACCAGAGAATAAAAGTATCCTGATTTCACTATATATTATCTCTGTGAAAGTTTGTATTCCTAAAATGTACACACGTGTCTTAAATAGTAGATAGTATAGTTTTGCATGTTTTCAAACTTCACATAAATTGGTATTATAATTTACATAAATGATATTATTCTTCAACTTGGTTTGTTTGCTCAGTGTCACTTTTCAAAAAATCCTCAAGAAAGTACACAGGATTTAAAGAACCCAATTATATAGCCATCAAATATTTAAAAAAAAAAAAACATCTATGTTGAAACCTATGGTCTAGATCATTGATTTTTATTGCCTTAAATATTCCATTGAATTAATAAACCATGGTTTATTAATCCATTTTTAAGTTAATGCGTATCTGGTGGTTTCTGATTATTTCTAGTTCCAAACAGTGCTGCAACTGATGTCCTCATATGTGTCTCTTGATTTACAAAGGAGAGAAATTCTCCAGAGACTGGCCTATTCAATTTGTGGAATAGAATAACAAAACAAAAATAAACAAAAAGCCCTTCAACTTTACTAGATATTGCCAAATTTGCCTCTAATTGTTATCTCAATTTATATTTCCACCAGTAATAAGCTTTAACTTTTCTACATATGCTTGCTAAAATTTGGTTTTTCAGAATTTTAAATTTGCCAGTTTTATAGGTGTGAAATGATCTAATTGTTAATTTTCTTTTCCTAGTTCCTAATGAAGCCGAACTTTCTTTATTGGCTTGTTCTTAATTTGTGTTTCAGCTTCAACCAATCGCCAGTTAATGTCCCTTTTCAATTTTTTCCAATTATATCATTGTGCTTTTTTTTTCATGTCCAATGCTACTGGTAACACTTTTACCTTAAGCATTTGGTAAATTTTAGATCTGTCTTAAAACCTGGTATTATTAGGACAAGTTAGCTATTAGTAGAAATTCCCCCCATATAGTTATTGTCTTGCTGCAAATATGTTGTATGTCTCAATTCCCCCAAATATGTTGTATGTTGTAATTCCCCCAAACACTGATAAATGTTCATGACTACCACACAGGAGTGAAATCTGATCAAGTCACTGCCTTGTTTTCACAACTCTGATGACTTACCTGTGGAATGATGAGCAAGCTATTTAGCATGACCTATGGGTTCCCAACATGAGCACTGTCCAGTCTCACTAAATATTTTATGCTTCTCCCAACATATACATCTACATGGTGTTCCTTCCTCTTAATTTTTTGGTCTTCCTTTTCTCCATCTGGCAGATCTTTGTTGTCTAGCACCATCCAAGTCTTTGAAACTCCTTTTGAAATTCTTCTCAATCACTTTAGCAGTTTGGGTCAATACCCTATTTTGATCTGATAATACCTTTATAAGAATACCTTATATTCCATTACAGTACTTTGGTCTCAACTATGTATATATTTTCCTTTATTCATCTAGAGCAGCAGTTCTCAACCTTCCTAATGCTGCGACGCCTTAATACAGTTCCTCATGTTGTGGTGGTGACCCCCAACCATAAAATTACTTTCGTTGCTACTCTATAACTGTAATTTTGCTACTGTTATGAATCATAATGTAAATATCTTTTTGTTTTCTGATGGTCTTATGCGACCCCTGTGAAAGGGTCGTTCGACCCCCAAAGGGGTTGCGACCCACAGGTTGAGAACCGCTGATCTAGAACATAGGTTCTTTTATGGTAGGGACTGTGGGTTTCTTGTCCTTTTGTTGCCCAATATTTATTCAAATGGTTGGCATGAAGAGGTGATCAAAAAATGTCAGTATGAATGAATGTGGAGTGAATGAACAACACTTATTGCCACTTTTTGGGGGGCATACCTTGGCACTAATTGACTGATATGGGACATATGATTAGCAAAATTCCAGCTTTGAAATTTTATACAGATTACTTTTATTACCTTCTAAAATAAATCCTTTTTATTGAATCCCTATCATATCCTAAGCATAGTTTTAGCACAGACCTAAGAAGCTTTAGTTAACCAAAGATTCCACATTTTAAGAGACATTTCTTTTAAATTCTTTTATAAGCTATTACATCATAGCCCTATCCCTTTTCTTATTTCTTTGTCATAGTTTATTTATCAATTTATTAAATTTTCAAATCAGTTTCCTCATAAATTATAAGATATTTGGAAAATGTAAACTATAATGTACACATACAAAGTGACATATATGGGATGAGAACGTGGGTCTTGTAGAGACATTCTCTTTCTAATGTCCATGCTATACCTGCACATGACATGGCATCCCAGCTTGGATTCTAGTTCATTTCTCTTCGTTGAATATTTTAAAACTCTGTTACAATATAGGACCATCTTTTATTTTCAAAGGACAAAAAGAAGTGAAAATATGTTACATTTTGCGTAGATTCAAGTTTGTGTATATTTGGTCCTGTATTTCCTAGTACAAGTAACATGTGTATGATATCTCATAAAATTGACAAACTAAAGTTCCATAATTATGTCATTTCAAAGGTTTAAATAATGCAGTCACTTTTAGATTGTCTTAAGAGCTAAACTGGCCAGTTTTAACGTGAACTATAATTACTTTTGAAAGAGCCTTGAGTGCTGTTGTGTTGGTAAAATCTCTGTGACCTGAATTCTGTCAATTAGCAAGGAGATCTCTGTGGCAAATCTATGTCTGTAGTTCCAAGTAAATTTTATTTCTGTAAATCATTGTTCAATGCAATTTTTTTAATTTTAATTAATACACTAATATTTTAAGAGTAAATGACATTTTATCTTAGAGTGTGGTAGATTTAATTTCCTTTTCCTAAGGGGATATATGTCAATACCAAATTCACTATAAATGGCATTCTGTATCCTATTAAAAATGTTACCAATTGTTTACATTAATCAATTCACTAAGCAGTTATTTATTTATTGAGCATCTCCTGATTAGACACTTCTCAGGCAAATTGACTTTACTTTTCATATTATATAGCTCACAATATAAAAAAAGGAGAAAAAGATATTACTGACCTATATCTCTCTTTAGTTGAATCCATTTTAAAAGGATGATTTATATATCATCTAAACAACCTTAGCAAGTAAGTAAAATGGGTAATTGGTTCACAAAGTATGACATGATCCTTTAAAATCATGTGTGCTGTATGAAATACTCTCTACAATTAAATCCCAATTCATTGGAAGTTCTTCTTCCTTCCTTTGTTCTTTCCTTCCTCCCCCCCCCTCCTTCCATAAGTATTTATTTTGCATCTTCTAAGAACTGCATTGGTGCGAGACATACAAAGGTGAATAATATATTATCTCTGTCCCAAAACACTGTCAAAATATTTATAAATCCAGTTTAATAAATTTAGAAGTTGAGATCCACAATAGAAGTACTACAAAATAGTAGGAGCAAAAGATAATGCTAAGAGGAACTGATTTTTAAAGCACTAACAGCATATAATTTAAAAATAATTTATGTACTTTTACTCAAAATATTTAGCAAAGAAGTATTACATGATAATTCTTTGTCAGTATTAACCAATGACCACCTGAAAAGACACTATAAATGGCCCTTGGGGATGGAGAATAGAGCACAAAGTGTAACACAGTCCTGGTGTCAACACTTTAACATCTACAAATACACATTGAAATATTTTAGCTAGTGTGAGAAGATCCTGATTAAAAAAGCACTGCTCAGGCCTTTCCACTTATCAGCCAATATCTATACCATAGATAACTGATAACCAATGTCTCTGTAACCTATTAATAATTAGAGCATTTGTTATGTTGACAGCCTGGAGAGATTTTGCTGAGAGAATTTTTGTTTGTAGTGCTTTTCAATCATTGGATTGAATTATTAATTAAATAATTACCACAGCTTTTCATATCAGATATAGAGACAATAAAGTTCGAAGAAGCACACATATTAAACTATGTTTAATAAACACATATGCAGGAGATGGGAAGCCCCTGAGCCACAGAAGCCCCGGTTGATTGTTTAAGGAAATAACTTGTAAATGGACCTTCATTCATAGTATCTCATGAATGATGCTGCCGTCTTTCATAGAAAGAACTTCATATGATCTTACTTGATTTTCACAGTCAATATGTGTCATGGGATAACTCCTGGTAAGGCTTCATATATACCATTGTTTTAATATGATCATATTCAGATTCCAAGTGAGTACCCTATGTATAGCCCTTTGATGTGTTAAGACTCTGTGTAAAGTACAATTAATTATAAAATCTATTTTTTTGCTCTGGTATTTGACAAATATATGCTGCATATTCAGAGGGAAGGAAAGAAAATTGAAACCATCAATGTCATCTCAGTTAAGTGTAGAGACTGATGTGGAAACACATGCTCTCAATAGAACATGGGTTCTCAAACATCAGTATGCATCAGAATCACCTTGGAAGGCTTGTTAACACATAGGCTGCTGGGTTCCATCTCTATAGTGTCAGATCCAGTAGATCGGGGGCGCGGCACAAGATGTGCATTTCTAATAAGTCACCAATGATAGTGAAGCTTCTGCTCTGGGACCATGTCTTATAGCCATTGCCGCTGAGTGTGAGTAGAAAGACAAGGATGTATTGAAGGTGCTTCTAGAATATAGACAGCAGATCCTCAATCACTTTGAGAAGTTAGGGGAACTTTTAAAAGGAAGCAACACTTGAGCTAAGACTTGAGGGGATCCCTTAGAGCTCTCCAACCAGACAAGAGTTGAAGGCATTCCAGGCAGAGGGCATATGATAAAGCAATGTGGTGTATTCACTGAACGCTAATGCAGCTCATATTCAGGAGTGCAAGTCACATTGGGGAGAGTGGAAAAATGAAAACTGGAGAGACTGGGATAGCCTTTGAAGGAAAAATATTTGAATCAGGAAAACCCTAGTAAAATATTTGCTTTTTGAAAGATGGCTCTGACTGCAGTGTAGAGGGGAAAATGGATTGGATGAGTTCAGTACTGAAGTTAAAATAGACAATAAATTATGAGGTTGCTGACTAGTGGCAGTGAGGATGGAGAGAAGAGGGATATGGGGTGACTCAAAAGGTAGTGTCAATAACCATTGGATGTGACCACTAAGGAAGAAAAGTCACTGAAGGTATTTTCTGGGTTGGCCTACTTGTTTGTTGGAGATGGCATGTATTGAGATTGGGCCTAAAGAGAATAGAATATATTTGTGGAGGTTTGATGGTGGAACACAATTTATTTTGAGATTCACTCTGTCTGTGAACCATGCAAGTAGAGATGTTCAGGAAAGAGATAGGGGTATGAAAATATGGATTATTTTGTTGCTGTTTTAGCCTTGCTATAGATATAGGTATATCTAACAGAAAAATATCTATATATTATATCTACCTAGACACAGAAACAGAACCACACATAACCCTAATTTAATGATATGGCCTCAATCTACAGAAATTATGTTTATTTTGACTTGACAATATTACTTAGAAAACAACTAGGCTCTGAAATTTTAGAAAACATTGGAAAGAACATAAACTATAATAGCTAATCATTAAAAATTCAAACCATGACCATAAAGCAATCATCATTCCCCCCCTACAAATATCAATAGGAGTTTCTTTTAGAAGCTTGCCTGAAATGTAGAATTATTATTCCTGTAAGTTGGAAATGACACTATAACAAAACTTAATATCATGTTTACAGTTATTACAGATATTGACATTATTTTTTTGCAAACATGGAATCAGGAATCACTGCAGGTATCACATGCCAACAGTTGGTTGAAAAGTGTGCACATTAATATTTAAGAGGAAAGAAAAAAGCCTTCCGTAATCTCCCAACATTTCAGGATTTGGTATTAGAAAGCTAGATAAATAATTTGTGCAAATATTATCCTCCTCCAAGCTGCATGCATACTAACTATGATCCATTACAACATTTGGGGATTTAAAAGTTGTTAGGGATATCTCATTTACAAATGTAAACTGACCCATGTTATTTCTGTGCACCACATTTTCTGTTTAGCAGAACTAAGTAAGCCCGGAGCTCAGCCCTGAAAGAAGCCATCCCTAGCAGGGCTTTGCATCCTTAGTACCTAGCACAGTGTTTAGCACACAGCATTTTTAATAAATTTGAGTTAATGTTCTTACAACTTAGAATCACTACATGTGTTGCAACCATTTTTCATTTGTTTTTGCAACTTAAGCTTATTTTGAAATACTGAAGTTTTTTTTGTTTCCTTTCTGAATCATTCTTGAGCTGAGGTGTGTTTACTTGTTTTTGTTTTTATTTTTTACATTTCAGTGGACATTTTGAAGACTCAAACAGTTCATTGTTATTTCCAGACAAACAAAAAAGATAAGTCTCTTCTGTAGCCACATTTTTACAGAGGCATCAGTCCAGATTGACATTATCATCTGGTAAGAGCAGTTGGGTGGGGAGAGGACAGAGTAGCAAAGGATACTTGTCATTTCTTTTGAAGAATTAAGAGAGAGCAGCAGGGAAAAACAGTTCACCAGTATATACGAATGTCCATGTTGGCTATTCCACATAGAAATATTTAATGAATTCGCTGTACTTTTAGAATTGAATCACCGCTTTTTTTTTTTTTTTTTAAACTTGAGGTAAGAGGCTGGGGGATGAAGAGAAAGTGTAAGAACATTTTAAAACGCGAGTGTGTTCTGAGAAACAAATTCAGCCAGACCCTGCCTGAAGTATACAAATATATAATCATCCACTTTCTCCCTGTCTCATCACACATGCAATCTGAGTTACCTTCGGGAAAAATTTACCTCACTCTCGGTAAATGAAACATAGTACAAGCACCATCTTTAAAAATTTTATCCTATTAAAAGTCGGAGACCTACCTCTTTGCAACCTGAACTATAGAACAGGTATTCTCAGAGTATAAGAACAGTTCTGTAAACCTTAAATGAGGTGTGATCTGTTCACATCACTCTAATAAAATAGATGACCAGACTATCCCTGGACTTTATTGCCAAGGCTGGATTAATTTGCTTTTACTTGTCTTTATAGAACGTTGATTTTCTAATTAACCAAGGTACTCCCTCTCTTGGGCATTCATATTCTCCTTTTTCAAGTTTATTTTTAAATCTGTGTCTACTTATGGAAATCAGCATATCACTTCATTTTATAAGTTTGAAGTTCAGCAGTGAGTCACTTAAATGAGATTGGCAATTAATTGAGCAATTAATTGAGCTTTAATAGCTCTGGGGGAAGAATGAAAGTCTGGCCAAGATGGATATTTATTTCACAGAGTGGAGAAAAATCGAAAAAAAACCCACAAGAAACTGCCTTGAGCTCTAAAGGTAATAACAGAATATCTGGAAAGATTAAGAAAAATATTTATTCTGTGAGATATTAGCCTTTCTTCTGCTATGTAAAAACACCTAAGAAATTGAATGTTTCCTGGGTGTTTGTAAACTGCTGAGGTTATAATGCTTTCATGGCCATTTTACTATTTAATACCATTTGGCATTATTTAATTCATTATTCAGTAATGATGAGGCAATTTTTAGGTTCTAAATATTGTCATCATCAATTAAAATGTCCAGATAAATCACCAGAGGAGGGGATAATATTATAACAGCTATAATAGTACAAAATGTCCAAATGGAATACTTTAAAGTGACGCTTTTTGGGGAGGGCAATCTTCTTGATTGATAATACAGAGTATTCATTAGTGTAGCTTACTATCAGTTATTCATATTTTGATGGTAATGATTTTAGCAGTTTTTAAGCAGCAGCTACTATTTTCTTTCAGTCTTCTCTTGAGGTGGATTGAGGCAGGTTTCAATCAGAAAGACCTTTTAAAAGAGGAATAACGTGTCCTCGGCAGTGTCTGTAGTTACCACTAGGTTTGCACGGGAGTTGAAATGCCGTCTGAGGCACTAATAGAATATGATAAAAATGGTTTTGTATTGAAGGGAACTGGAGAAGTTCTCTGAACTGCTATGTCTGCCAAGTTACTGCAAAGATAAGGATGAATGATTAGTATTACCATACTTGCCCCTAAATGAAAGTTAAAATATTCATTAGAGAAATTATTTTCTGCCAAGTTCATGCACACATGAATTCTAAAATTATTCTACCCGAATTGAAATATAAACAAAATGTAAATATTATGCTCATATTTTAATCATAATATTGAACAGTGGTTACAAAATATTCTGCGTATGTGAAAAATGCAGAATTAATAGCAATGTTTCATAAACCCTATTAATGCTTTTTACTTATGTGGTACACATTATGCAGTTTTTTTTTTAATGGGAGGGAGAAGAACTTTTTATAATTTTTATGTTAAAGATAGAGGAAGTGAAACAAAGGCAATTTTCATAAAGGTTAGAGAGATGGTTAATAGTCAAGAAAGATGGCTCCATATATTTTGAAGTGAGATAAAATGCATGTAGTCTGGCTTTTAGCCAGTTTTAATATTATCTGGCTGATTGCCATGACCCAGGGCAAACTAACTTTGAAGAGTGCCCGCATCTCCATATGCTATGATTCAGGGCCTCCCCAAACTCCTGACGCTCTAGAAACCCGTTTCTTCATTCTGTTGAAATGGTCTGGTATTTTTAGATTATTTATGACTATTGTCTTTGTCATTTCATTTCTTGCATAAGTCTATTCAATATATAATAGAAATAAATGTGCACATTTTTAGTAGCACCAATAGTTTTCTTAAGCTGAATAAGGATGAAAAAGAAATTATACATAACTCCTTAAAATTTGGGGAATATATTTTAACCTAATAATAATAATAATAATAATAATAATAATAATAATAATAAACCAAGGGTATTCACAGCAGCAGCAGCAGCAGCAACAAAACAAATAAAAACCCAGGACCAGCTACATAATTTTGAGAGACAGTTCAAAATGAAAATGTAGAGCCCCTTGTTCAAAAATTCTTTAAAAATTAAATATGGAAACAGTAGCGCATTAGGCTTAGCATGGATCTCTGTGCGACTGCATAGGTTGTACAGCCCTGAAGCAAATCCTAAGTGAACCAACTCATATAAAAAGCTTATCCTCACTAGTGGTCAAAGAAATGCAAATTATTGAAATGTTGCTATAGATTTGCAAAAATAATTTTAGCATTAAGTTAGCATTGAATTACATTTTAATATTTAATTTTAACATTAAATTATCAGCATGTTAAAATGGCATCCCCCAGTTGCCGTCCATTCATGCCTACTTACGGCCTTAGAAGTAGCAATACATAGCAAGAGTCCTAAAATACTCATATCCTTTTGACTTGATATTCCTGGACCTAAAAGCTTCAGCTACAGAGGTAATTCAATAGATGCCAAAAGATTCATGAGCAAAGATATTTAGTAGAGGGACTCGAATCAATCAAAATGTACTCAACTAGAGTAATAAATTATGATCACCCCAAAACTTTGAATAATAATGATCTTTTAAAATGTTAACCTTAAAATATGTTGAAATTTGAAAATGTTCATGATATATGTGAAAATAGCATCATGGGCATAGTTCTATGTTTAGTCACTTTGTAATATAAAATATATGTAAAAATGTGGGAAATATGTGAAATATGATAACTCATGTTAGATCATGAGAATGTTACTACATTATTTTTTAAATATTTTTCAAGCCAGGGAGAGACACATGTAATTCAACAAGGGTCTTCTCTAGATTTTTATCTAGAGAAGGTTTTTACTAGGTTTTTCATCTAATAATTTCCTACTAGGTTTTTATCTACTTTGTTTTTGAATGTCTCTAGTAAGGGTGACTCTAGTACCTTTCTGAGCAGGCACTGTATTGCCTAATTCCCCTTGTAGAATTTTTTGTGATGTCTGGTTTTAATTTCTTCCCTTTTTAAATTTAAACCATTACTCTTCATTTCAGCCTTTTGTTACCATTTAAAACAATATTTTTTTATAGTTCTTACAGTTCCTTGTAATTGCTATTTTCCTAAATGAGGAGTGTTCCTAAAACCGTTTTACGGAGGAAGTGCCCCGTGGATACAGGGTAGAAGTCTTGTCTCTCTGACACTATTAAAAAGCAAAGCTCTTTATCCTCAGATCATAAACCGAGGAGTTTTTATTTTAAGAGAATATCATGGAAGATTTGGGGGAGGGTTTAATTTTGCTTTATGTTAGGTGGAAGGGCCCTTAGAAATTCTCTTCTGACACTTAATTTTACAAATAAGGAAACTGAAGCAGAAAGATTAAGTTGTTAGTTAAAGCCACACCCACTCAAGAGTTCAATCCAGTTATACTGACATTCAAAACTTGCCTATTATATTTAATAAATGAGCTCACTGAATGCTACCTGTATCTGTTTACAAATTATGTGAAAAAAGCATTTTGTATTGCAATGTAAAACTTAAGAGTTGTTGAATTGTTGGTTTTAATATTTTATCGCCACTGAACACTTTATTTTTGTTTCCATCAACTTCAGTTCTTTCATAATTTTATTCCTTCCTGCGCCATGTAATCGGCCTTAAAGAGACCATGACCAAGAACTATTACCGGAAACTTTCCTCTCTTGATGCTCTGGATGAGTTTTTGCTTTATGTTGATAGAATCTTATCAAAGCATGCTCTGGGAGATAATGGGCAATTTCCTCAACTTCTAGAAGCAGTTTATTTATACATTTTCACAGGGTCGAAAGCTTTACTATGGGAACATCTCGCAACTGTTATTATTAGTTCCACTTAGAACAAAACAAAGTGAAGGAAAGAGAAAACAAAACTCACACTATCTATTCATCAAATAACTGGTTTTTTTAATCTAAACTGAGGTTTTTAGGCTAAATTACAATATGACTTAATTGCTTTTTAGGCACCAAAAGGGTAATACACCTCTCTTCAGCGAGGTGTGTGAAGAAAACCATTGGTTTTGAGTTGATTAACTCTTCAAGATGCTGATTTTCATTTGTTTATGTAGAGCTATGATAAGCGAATACCTCAAGGATGATGTTTGTAGTATCCTACATGCCAGATATTAGAATTTTCGGGTTTTTGTTTGTTTGTTTCTTCACTTCGGTTTAGTTTCCTGATATTTAGATGTCTGAAATTGAATATTTCAGAAAGCAGAGTGTAACTGTTTGCTCTAAAGCTTTGTTGTTGTTATTTTTGTTTTTTTATTTTTTGGAACCAGCTAGCCCGCTTCTTCACTGGGACGTCCAACTCCTGTGTATTCCTCGAGCAGAGTTAGAGAGTGATGGGTAGAAATAGTATTAGTAGGAAAACCTTAAACAGAGAAGTTTACTAATGACATGAAAGCATGCCTTGTTCAACTTTAGTGATAAACACCAAATGGGCTTCTTGCTCAAGGTAAAAACTGATGGATAGAATATGCCATGGAAACCCGTGAGCAGGAGCACTTTGTGCATACCTGTGGGCACTCTGTGGCAGCCCGGTGCTTTTATGAGAGAGCTTGGTGCTTTTATGTGTTAGCCTGTGGAAACGATTCCACTTCTGAAATGCTTCAGGAGTGTTTAAGTATAATGGGCTTTGTACTGCCTGCCTGGGCTGTACCCTGTAGAGCTCAGTCAGCCCATTCAGCTTGAACTCCATTTTATCTAGCTCTTTATCCATTAATTTTCTCCTGACCTTGGGCATAAAATATATGCGCTTTTGATGCTGTGGCGCTTTGTGCAGACAAAGAGGAATAGCATTACCTATCCATCACCATTATGAATGATACAGCTTAAAACAAACACAGGTCAGAGACAGATATTTTAAGAGCAGATTTGTATCGATTCTATCACAACACTGAGCTAAAAGGAAAAGAACTCTGAGGCTGTAAATGATGAAGCAAGTTTTGACAAATAGCTGCAGTCATGCCGTTCGACTTAAGAATGTGCCTCACGGGCAGTCATTGGTAAGAAAACAAAATTTGTTATTATTATTAAAATCTACCTCCTTCAAATGTATTTATTACCATTCTTTACACAGCACATTGAGCACAAGTGTTTTCTCTTTCTCAGTGTCTCTGACAGACTCTCGAAAGTTATTTTGTTAAAAGAAACCCAAAAGCTTATTACATTGCTTAATCTTAAGTTGTTGCTTTTGAAATATTTAAACTATACTTTAACAGTAGGAGGTGGCTTATTTGTATGTCCATTCGGTTTTGAGCACATCCGTTTAAGATTTCTGAAAGTGTTTGTATTATGGCAAATAGTATGTTATTGTAGCATAGTGAATTATGATTAGTGTATGTATTAGCACCATTACTATTAATAACCTCAATTCATTATGGAGTCCTACTGTGTAATATGCTAGTCCCATATACTATCAAGTCACGTAGCCTTAATCCACTTTCCCAGTTGTCAAGATTCAAATGGACAATATCTCTGCTACAGAGATCATGTACCTGGTTCTTATAAGAAGCTGCACAACTGAAGATAGTACGTATTCATTTTACTGCAAAAGTACTTCACGTACTACTTCGTTCGGCAAACAGTGTTTTGTTTTTCCCCTCTAACGATCCGCTATATTACATACCTGAATGTTGTTCTTATGTCTGAAATGATAGCAGATAGTTAGAGAATAGATGCTGGAAGAAAAATCGCATCAGGTGTCATGTGTATTTTTGAAAGTTCTGAAAGGACAAAGGAAGAAATCCACTTTTCAGAGAGGTAGACTAGTCCATAATGTACATTTATTTTCCTGACTCTGAAGGATGGCCTTTTGGAATATTTTATAATTTAGCCAAATGGATTGTTGTTTGACAATATATTTTAATAGTTTTCATTCCATATTATTACCTCTTCCTGTCAGACTTACGGTGGCAGAAAGATGCATCAGACTTTGTTTCATTTGTACATATAATGTGACTTAAAGTGTGCAACTACATATTTATCTAGGAGGCACTTTTTAACATAATACTGAGCCTGAGTCCCTTTAGGATAACAAACTCCTGGCCCCAGCAGTTACGTTTTCAGGATCCCACACTGTCTCCCGAATCTTCAGTATTGGATTGTTATAAAGGTTCTAAGGAGTCAGTTGCCTTTTAGGTTTTTCTAGATTTATTTTAATGTATTTACAGTTAATGTCACTAACGAACACTGGAAGAACACTGGATTGCACGTCAGAGGATTACTTCTGGGAGTGATCTGCCACTAGCCACAGCTGAGTTTTCCTCTTGCTTTTGGGGTGTTTTAACCAGGAAAACACAGGGTTGAACCAAATCAATCACTAACTCCTTCATTCCTTTCTTCCTCTTCTCTCTCTCCTTGCTCTCCCCATCTTTCCCTTGTATATAAAATACCCTGGGTGTTCTGAAATTAAGCAATAATGTATGAAAAGGGCCTGTCACAGTATTTGGAATGCAACAACTGCTCAGTAAATGGTAGCCACACTTCCTTCTTCTTTCTCTCTTCCCCACCTGTCTACATATGTTACAACCAATACTCCCGTGCTCTAGAGGCTATTATGTGAAAGCACAGAACCAAGAGCATTATGACTCATTTGCAGAACCTGTCCTGAAAGTGTTCATATTCTATGGAGGAAAATAAACAAACAAACAAAACATTTATATTATACAGATTAACATTTTAAGGTTAAATTTCTTGTAATGTTAATTAATTGGACAATACTATTGTGGGCCCAAAAGGTAATACTCTACTCTGAAATCATTTTCTTTAATACTGGTTTATTAAATTTTGTTCATTACCTTCAATTGCACCCATAGAACTTAATGTTGATAAAATCAACTTAGTTGGTTGTTTGCTTATATCTTATTCATCCTAAAATTAAGGTCAATTCCAAAGCCTGACTTCTATAAATCTCCAAAGCTGTCAATATTATTTCTTATTAATGAGCAGAGTGTTTTTTCTATGGTGGTAGTATTGCATTTATTTTTTGAACACCTACTAAGGAAAGGCAAAAAATAAAGATCAATCCAAAGTAAAATACCTCTCATAACTAAATTTTTTTTTGTATTTTCTATAATAAAAATTAGCAAATATTTTTGGCATATATACATATATGTCACAAAACCAAGCTATTCATAACCATTGTTAAAATCCAAATGACAGTCTGGAGAGCACCATGATCAAAGCCGCACAATCAAAAAAGTACTGAACATATTGAGAGGCTAGAAGATGAGTTACGTGTTCTGACGCAAGTTTAGAATTCCTGATTTATGGCACACAGGAAGCAGTTCAGGATCCTTGCCTGCGTGGAGACATGTGGGCCTTCTGTTCTGTTCCTTTCTTTTCCTTGTGTGCTCATTTAGCACTCTGTGATAGAAGCCCCCCCTCTCCTGTAGGGCTTCAGCCTCACGAGCTGCTTCTCTGATCACAGGGGAATCCTTTTCAGAAGTAACTATATGCAGACACAGGGATGATATTTTATTGCAAAGCTACTTGGGTAGACCAGTGTATTCAAGTCATGGCCTTATAGTTGGTCAGGAGCATCACAAAAAAGAAAAAGCCAAAAAGCAGGGTGGGGAAAATGTTACTGTCTTTCTTAGATTTCAGACTGTATGTGAGAGTGTTGAATCTTCTGGGTTACTATATAGTATACTGTTGTAAATGTGTACTGTAGTCAAATGTCCAAAGTTTTTACATGTTGGGTTTTCAAAAAATACTACAAAGCCTCTAAAATGTATGTCTACCATATTATATATACATATATATATATATATATATATATATATATATATTTTTTTTTTTTTTTTTTTTTGGGGAATTGGGGAAAGGGGAACAGACAAGTTGCTGTTGTTTGTTCTTCAGTCTAGTTGTGGAGGACGTTGCTTCACTGGCCCGAATTGGCAC
>NW_017731803.1:1088275-1094895 GCF_001890085.2 Hipposideros armiger | reverse complement strand
AGGGCAGTGTCACTGGCCCTCATATGTGGGATCTGAACCGGGGCCCTCTGGCGTCCCAAGCCAGCTCTTAACCAATGCGCCACTCGGCCGGCCCTAACCTATTTTTTTTCAATCATTGGTATTTGTGTTTCGATTTCACTGTTTCTGATTATTTGTATAAAACAGTAAGGGCAAAATGTAATAAAAGACTCATATGGTCGCCTATAGAGTATTGTGCAAAGAAGAGCTGGCCTGTAGCCAGCATTACAGTTAGTGAATATTATTAGATGTAAGGAGGCCTTTTGTGGTTCAAGAAAGGTGTGTGTGTGTGTGTGTGTGTGTGTGTGTGTGTGTGTGTGTGTGTATAAAAGTTGGAACTATGACAGTGAAAAGCTGCCTGTAGTACAAGCCAATGACAGGTGAAGCAAGTCAGCTATAGATGCCTAGTATGTAAAACAGACAAAAGTAAGGATGCTTTTGATCAGAGGAAGGCAGGATGGTTTTGGACTGTCTCCTTTCCCCACAGGGGCAGCTCCAGGGTTTGACTTCTTACTCCAAAGTCCCACCGAGTCACTTCCTGAATACCCTTCTTTTGTCTGTGCTGTTTTCCTTGTTCTAAAGCAATCTAAAATCTATATTGAATGAGGCTTCAAAATATCCCTGAGCACATACATGTAAAAAACCATCATAAATAACCATGAGAGATAAGCACTTGCTGCCCGAGCTTTTATCATCAAACCCATTTCATTCTCGTACACTTGTTTGAGTTGATTTTTAAAAAGGTTTCCACTTATTTAAAGCAGTACCTTTAAGTTGAAACACCATTAGTTATCAGTAGAAAGTTAAAGACTAACAGTTCTTAAAGATGAAACTATGTTTATGCAATCATATGAACTGAACTATAAAAATCAATGCAAGAGGCATGATGGGGAGGTGAGAAAATGAGGTGTGGTGTGTTTTAGGCATTGAAAACAAAGATCACTTTCTGTTTTTATTCACTAGCTTAACAGTAGCATGTAACATCATCAAAAATTCATTTGCTTGGGATAACTCTTCTTTTGTTTTTGAAACGGATCCACCTAAAGATATAAGGAGGAAGAAACTCACTAATTTGGGCAGGGAAGAAAGGAAAAAATTAAGAACAAAATGTAAATTGCTTAGTTTTTTAATTTTTTTCCTAAAAATATATTTGATGCTATATATATATATATATATATATATATATATATATATATATATATGGTGATAAAACTGGAAATATCTGCTCTGTATCGAGAAGTTTACCAAATCTGGGACTGTGTATATAAGAAAATGTCTAAATAGTCTGTTTTGTTAGTTTTCATCTTGAATTTATAATTAAATTAGAAATTTCATAATGTTTCTAATTAGTAGCATTTTGTGTGTGTTTTTTTTTGTTTGTTTGTTTGTTTTCAACTAACATCATCCTAAAGTAAAAATAATAAGCAAACTTTCTTTGAAAACAGAGATTCAGAAGATCTTTTCAGGGATTTTCTTTTGAAGCATTGAGAGCTTTGAATGTCTCTCTCAAGGATATTATGTGACTGCTCAGTTTTGATAAATCAAAAACAGTGAATAAGTCAAATTGCAAAGTGTGATTCTTCTTAATTTTTATTCTTTGAAAATAAACTGCCACCAGATGAAGGGGACTGCAAACACACCAAAAGGTTGTGAGGAATGGAGGTGTGATAATTGGAGGGCTAAATTCTTTTTTCCATTTTTTTATAGGAAGTAATCTCAGTTGTTGCTTCTTAAAAAGAAAGAGCTTTTCAAAAGGAGAGGTTAATAAAGATCTTCTCTTTGCCTGTCTATAGCAGAGAACTACAAGCATTTTCATCTTACCCTTAATTTCTACAGGTTCATAATTTTAAAGAGGTTGGAAGGTAACTAACAGTTTGATAGAATTGGGGGAAACAGTGGGTTTTGTTCTGCAAAATGTTGACCTCACTGCCTGTAATTCCACTATCAAAGCTCTTTTCTCTGGAAGTTTTCAGGAGTGAAGCGACAGCAACCCTTGGGGTAGAGGAAATCTCAAGTCCTTGTTAGAGAATACTTGCAGAAAGTTGAAGAAAGTTTCATGTAAGTGGGATAAAATGAACCCTAGTTTGAAGAGAGCTGCTTTTGGTCTGAGAGAGGAGGCCTCTGGAAGTAGGAAGGGAAGTTTCTGGTAGAGAAGGTAAAATGTTGCCAAATCATTGTATAAGGTCAGATATGTTCCTGAATTTAAGCTTGGAAATCATTTTCTAAATAATAGAAATGGCATCAGTGTAAAATATTAACATTTCTTCTGAACCCTGTGGAAAATAGAGCCTGTGATATGCCTCAAAACAAAAACCAAAAAACAGTACTTGGGAAAAACTCAAGTTTATTCTAGAAGTTTTCATTTGGCTTTTGATTCAAAAGTCATTAGCATTAATGATTATTATCAGGTTAAAAATAATCTAGGTGTGTAATAGCGGTCCAGGAAAATCAAACCTACCTGAGACATGTAGCCCTGACCTTTCTCTCCTTCTGTTCAAGCTGAGAATCAGTCTGGTGTGTTGTCTTCTTTGTGTTTTACCAAAGGTTAATAATCAGTCTTTCAAAACTACTTGGTTCGAAATTCGTTTAGCCCAGATGTCTCTAGCAGCCTAATTACCAGTTTTTTCATAGGTGATTTAGGAGTGATAGGAACGAAAGGTTCCAGAGAGATGAAGGCTAGGTCTTTACTATTGACAGATAACGTACAAGTTGCTGTCACATTGCTTTGAAGTGGCTGTTGGCAGGGAGGGAGGGAGAGAGGGAGGAATCTTCCATCTTATTCATGAAATTCCTGGTCCTAGTTTAATACCTTTGAGGTTTTTAGACCCAAGTCCTAACTCCCAATGATGTTGATAAATGGAATTGACTGTAATTTGGCACCTCTACCACGTACAGAACACTTGTATGGAAAAGATTTTGCCGATTAAACAAAAGCCTATTGGATTTTAAAATTATTAATGATTCAGTACAATATTTTGAAAATAACATGTTCCTGTTTCTGTTTTAATGGATTGCCTGTAACTCTCAGCCTCTCCTATATCCTAGGATAATTCATTAAAAAGGTTGCAGTGAGTTTTGTTAAATTTCCATGAAATGAACGTCTAATTTCTAAATATCTAGTCACAGTGATGACTGCTAATATCTTAGCCTTCAGAAGTGATTAATTTAATCATTTGTTTGTGCATTTATTTAATCATTCATTCAAAAATGTCACAGTATACTAGAAACGATGTTGTGCTTAGAATCCAAGGACTCATGCCTAAATCTTGATTCCATGAATAAATGTAACTTAGCTTGTTTCTCATCCCTCATTTATAAAAGAAGGAAGTTGCATTATAAATAGTTATGGTTCCTTCCAGCTGAAAAATTGTATGATTCATTCATTTGTTGATCAGGCATTTTGAATTGAGATTTTTTTTTTAACCTCAAAGAGCTCACAGTCCAACACGAGAGATATCACATTAGTACAAATATTTTTATATATTCATAAATCATTGAGCAACCTCTATGGTACTGATACCTAGCAAGGTGCTAGAAGTAGCATAATGATGAAGGCAACATTGCTTTCCTCAAGGCACTCAGTTCAGTGGGAGGCGTTGTTTTCCCAGATAATCGTTGCATCTTTAGTGAGGAAGCAGATGTGCTTGTCTTATTCCTGGTGTTCTGGAAGCATATGGGTGGCCCTAGCTCAGCTGGTCCTGGAGTTGAGAAAGAAGTCAGGGATAACTTGTTTTTTTTTTTTTTGAGGAAGTGACTCCTCAGCTGGGTCTTTAAAGAACACTTGTATGAGGGGAGGGGACAGGATTGTGGCCTAGTGATGGTATTTGAGGCAGAAGGAAAAGAATGAATGAAGACTAAGAGCAGCGTAGGCAGAACAGATTCGTCATGAATTCATCACAAAACACATCTGCCTTGCTTCGTGATTTTTTTTCTAGTAGTTTTTTTTTTTGAATCAGTGTGAAACACTCTTTCAAAACTATTCATAAAATATTGTATCATTCAGAAAAGGGAAAAATTATAGCTAGGATAAACAGGAAAGCCTTATTGAAGAAGGTAGTGTTTGAAAGAGGTGGCTATATAGAGTTTATATGAGGAGAGATGTAGGAAATACACTTTGAGAAAGGACACCCTAGGTGATGAGAAAGACCCAAGGCAGGAATGATGTTTTCACCAGGAGTAATAGCCCCTGGCACTGAAATGACCAAAGCCATCTACGCAGGGAAGTGCTGAGATTGCAGACTGAGAAGTACGACTTTAACACTTGGCCATTGGTGTCCCTGCTTTGGAATTTTCAACAGGAAGGGGCTGGAAATATGTTTGTAATCACTTTCCCTCTTAGTATTTATAGTTTCTAAGGAATGGGACTCTCGAGCTTGCCAGTATTTTTTTTTTTTTTAGGAACCTAATTGAAGAAAACAAGGGAGGCTAGGCTCAGCTATTCCTACAGATTCCTGCACAGTGATTCTTGGGGGGACTTCCTTCTTGAAGTAGAAATACACCTAAACCCTGGAGCAAGCAGTTCTCCCAAATATACCCCTTGTCATATGTTTGTAGTAGTAGTTTTAAAATGACCCCTGCCAAAGAGAGTGCACTGGTCTATAAATGAAACTTGCTGTATGTATGTTTTACGTTCATTGTATTTCTTTTCAGAAGGGGTATTTTCAGTTTCTGTGCCAGTCGTGCTTTTATTTTATATTCAGTTTTCCTAGGAACACTGGTTTATAACCTTCACATAGATGACCTCTAATCCTTCAAAACTGTCCTAAGGTTCCCGACATCTCATAAAGTTAGTCTTTTTTTCTTTTTTTCTCAGTATGCAAGCAACACTTGAACCGAGACTATTTCTGTAACATACTATGGTTTCAAGAGGTGTATTTTTGCTATAAATACTATTAATGATAAAACTATAATGATGAACCTGCCCTAATTCTTTGTTATGCGTTTCAGAAACTATGAAACCATGAAGGTTAATTAGTCATAAAGCTGAAATATTTTAGGATGGGTTTAGCAGTTTAAAATTAGATTGAATGGAAGAAACTAAATATTCTGTATTTTTTTTTCTTTTTCCCTTTTGATGACTAAACAATTCAATATACTCTTATTAATGGAATTTTTGTCGAGTCAAGCATGTTATTCCCCAGTGTGTTTAAAAACAAAGCAAAACAAAAAACAAAAACTATTTTTATTTTCTACATTGTGGCAATATAGATTTAAAACACAAACTGTCAAGGAGAGAAAAATGTGAGAGGAAAGTGCTTCCTGGAACACTACCCAGGCTTAGGAATTACATTTTAATTTCAAGTCTAATGCAGTATGCTGCACTTAATATTTGATGAAAAAATGAATCTCATCCTTTTGTATGGGAAATGAATTAATAGCTTATTACTTAAGCAACCAAATGTGGCTCTCCAACAAAAACAGTGGTGTAGGAAACTACTATTCTAGGAAATAGTCATATTTTAAAATAGCAGTCAGGTGATCACAGGAAGACCTATAACTGCAGGATACACATCTATGTGTGAAGAGCTGTTATATCTGGCAGTGCGAGCTCCCAAGCGCTCCAGTCCTAGCCCTTCCCTGACTCCCTCCATATTCATATCACCATGGTTTCTTGTGCTCCAAACCACTGTGGTTAGCTCAAAACTCAGTTGTCAGGGAGCCAATCTCACTGTCACATTCTGATCTTTCCCCCTTATATTGCCTCTTTATTTCTGCCTTTGTAACTAGCTTCATAATTACTTTCATTTGAGGGCATTTTTCAGGGAATTTTTTTCCTATTATCATTTGAGTGACAAATTTTGCCAAAGGTTTTTATTTAACCAGTTGCTGAATTTTGCTAACCTCGTGATTTTTTTCTGAACCTTAATTTAACACTTATAGTATAAGTAGAGAATAGGGAAAATTAATGTGTTTAATTGGGTAATAGATATTTATATTGCTAGACTCTTCAGATATGTTTTCATACCTCTTCAAGTTCTTCCCCCAGTAAACAAACACACTAACCAACTAACCACACTTAACCACTCATTTGAATAAATACAATTTTCTAGAGATTCTTGCCTTGTCAAGAACAATGTGGCATGACTTGACTGTGAATGTTAACTGTGAAAGAAGAATCTGTTGAAGTACTTAGGTTTTGTGTGTGTGTGTGCGCACGTGCTTGCGCGTGCATACATATACACACACACATATAATCTGTGTGTATATCTACTTTTATTGAGATACAATTGATGTATAAGTTGAAAATATTTCAAAATGACAGTTTGATAAGTTTTGACATGCACACACCTGTGGTACCCTTAACACATTGTAATCCCTCCATTTTGGTCCTCCCTATCCTAGCTTGGCCCCCAACACTCCCCAGGCAAACATTGATCTTCTTTCTGTCACTGCAGATGGTTTTCATTTTCCATAATTTTATATAAATGGGATATACAATATGTACAGTTTTTTGCCTGACTTACGTTAAGCATCATAACCATTTTAAGTCAGTCTTATTCATGTTGTCTATATCAATCATTAATTCCTTTTTATTGCTGAATAGTACTCCATTTCATGAATATATTAGTTTGTCCGTGCACCTGTCTTGTCAACAAGTGGTG
>NW_017731803.1:1075263-1087650 GCF_001890085.2 Hipposideros armiger | reverse complement strand
AGAGGGTGCCAAAAAAAGTATTCACGTTTTAAGAAAGGAAAAAGCTGTATTAAAATTTTAACACTCAATATATACCAATAATGAAAGATGAATACAAGTCATGTGTACACATTTTTTTTGGCACACCCCGGTATATATTTAGGCGTTTCAACTATTACCCTTAACATTTACAACAATGCCAACACTGCCTTCTAATCCTGGGTTAAAAAGGAAGGTTCCTTCCTAAAGACTTCATAAAAGTAATAAACTCTTGAAATTTGAATTCATGTATCACCATCACTATATAGTATAAAAGGAAAGCAAACCTTTGTGTCTTTATTGGCACTTGGATAAATGAGCCCTGTAGCATTTATTTATCATCTGAATCCTGTCAACAGCAAACTGAAAAGACAGATCCATTTACCCATGGAGGTCTCCTTCTTAAGCACTGGTTAACACTATTTTGAAGAATATGTTATGCTCTTTTATACTGGCACTGCATGATAAGTGCATCACTTAGAGAAACCACTGCTTATCTTAAAGTCTGTGAAGGGTATTGTTTGTTTGATGGTTTGAGGGGAGGGATAACTACAAAAGTATACTTCCTTGGTACTGCTGTATCTATCATCTGACTATAGTAGATTGAATGACTTTATTTAGCTCTTTTCCAGGGTTATATAGACACTCATCTATACATACATATAATTTATTCAGTTTGTTGATTACCCTTAATATGAAAGAGCCTCTATGGTACTGAAATGGGGTGTGTGTGTGTGTGTGTGTGTGTGTGTGTGTGTGTGTGTGTGTATTTAATGAATATATATATTTAATGAATATATATGTAAATATATACAGTAAAACCTTGGATTGTGAGTGACTTGGTTTGCGAGTGTTTCACAAGACGAGCAAACATTTCTAATACATTTATGCTCGCAAACCAAGGTATTACTTCATTGTCAATGAAGAGGATTCCACAAATTTGTTAATTGCTCTGGGTAGGCAGAAACACTTTATGAAGCTTTATATTTAATTGGAAATGTATTTTGAAAGTCAAAATGATATTCTTTGAAGCTGACTTCTCCTGGGGCTTGTACATTCCAACTGTGAGAATTCCACCTATGAGCTCAAGCAGTCAGCAGAGGTGTTCATTTGAAAAGTGATGGAGGGATTTCTGTGCAGGTCGACTTCACAGCACATTTCTTAAAGTGGAGACTGAATTTTAGGCACTGGAACTACTGCCAGTATGTTTTTGTGTGCAGAAATGGAAGTGTGAAACTGTTAGGCTTCTTGTCCTGGATAATTGAAATTTATTACATTGCCCTCATCGTGGGGACATGATGGTATGTAAAGGATGATAATTTCTACAAAGGATGGTATGTAAGGATGATAATTTCTGTTTTCTCTATTCAAGTAAAATAAACATAAATCTAGTCCCTAAACAAGTTTCAAAAAGATAAACCATTGTGTGATACAATAGAAACATTTGAATGTTTTCCTCATTTCTTATTTTTTTATTTTTTAAGAAAATTGGGATTGTGTCACTTCAATGAGAATAGAAAATAATTTGGCTTAAAATTAATAGAAAAAGAAAAATTTAAGTTAACTATTAGATTGTACATAACCTCATGCCTGTGATTCTGATTTTGAAAGCAGTTGTACCTCTTATGAACATTATTACTTAATCACTAAATAACATTTCTTGAACCTTTTCATATTTAAATATTTTATAAAACCCCAAGCACAATGTTGTGGCCATCTGCCTTTCATTTCAGTTCATCACTGCATGTAAGCAAAGTAGTGATTACATGTAAAATAAAGCATTATAAATGAAGTTTATCTTATTTTGGTAAAATCATTTTGAGCCCTCATCTGCTCTAAAGTGAATTGGACAATAACAACAGCAAAAATTAAATGATACACATTTCTGATTAGACAACAGGTTTGTACAATAGCCTAAACCTGCTGATTTGCTAGATTCAAAGCTTCATCTTCAAAAAAAAAAAAATCGGTCACAACTTAAAAGGCTATTTCTGAACTCTCCATTAGAGCAGGCCTGAGGATACACAAGCTATTCAAGGTCTCCGGGAGATGCTTAATGGAGAACCTGAGGCTAAAATGCAGTATGCTTCGGTGAAACATGCAAGCATGGGCACCACAGCCTGGCAGGGAGGAAAAGAAGAGAATATGTTACTGCTACTTGGATATGAATCTTCAGTAGGGAAATAGGACAGGTGATTCAACTTACATTTATTCTACCTGGCAAGGCTGAATGAAAAACAAAAAGAGAAAATACAGGGGCTGAATTTGAGGCATCTTTAAGTTGTCTACAGTTCCTAGTTATTGATCCTGGGAAAATGATGGGTAGGCAAAGCAGTCAAACTTCAGTCGGAAGAAGAGACCTGCTTTCCTGCCCCTTCCCTTTCTCCTTCTCTCGTTTTTAGCATTGGCTTACACACATTTCCATTATTTCAAAATTGGTAGATGAGACCAAAGGTCACTTATTTACTATGGCAGAAATAGGAGATTAATCACACTGATTTTCTTTTCGAGAATCATATGTAATAAACTATAAAGTGTTTCCTAAATTCAGAATCCAAGAGGATAGTGATCTTTACTTCTTCTAGCTTTATTGTCTACATATATATGTATATACACACGAACATATTATAAATATGTATTTTTATATATACAAATTTATTCATTACAAAGCTTAATTTTGTAACTAGGGGAAAATAGACTTTGCTTCTGAAATATATTTTTTTAATAAAATAGACTATAATAGGTAACACTTGTCTTTTAATAACAAACAATGCCATTTATTGTGTTCTTGCTACATGTCAGGCACTGCACTAGTCTCAGGCAGCCTGTTTGCTGCAGTGAGTCCTCTTTCATGAGTAATGATGCTTCCTTCCCAGGCCCCTGAGTAATAGTAGGAAACTTCAGTGTATTCATGGCATATGGAAGGCAGATATTTACCATGGAGTAGGTTCCTCCGTACCTTAGTTAACACAACCAAACTGCATTACTCTGTCCACTTTTTTCCACTGTGGCCCGCTCCCTGTGGGTGCCCCTTCATTTTGATGCCCATCCTTTCTTAATAATCATCAACTTCTGCTATAAGCTTTGCTAGTATGAAACAACTGATACATTATTTTCTTTAATGGAAGAACGGAAAGGTATATAAGCATAGAGCAGCAGTTCTCCACCTTCCTAATGCCACTACCCCTTATTACAGTTCCTCATGTTGTGGTGACCCCCAACCATAAAATTATTTTCGTTACTACTCTATAACTGTAATTTTGCCACTGTTATGAATCGTAATGTAAATATGTTTTTGTTTTTTGATGGTCTTAGGCGACCCCTGTAAAAGGGTCATTCGACCCCCAAAGGGGTCGTGACCCACAGGTTGAGAACTGCTGAATAGAGATAATAAAGGTCCCCTTGGGACCTTTGCTTGGCCTGTCTTCCTAATTCACCTGTTAGCTCACCTAGGTGTGGTCAATGACAGACATGGGTTCCACTCTGTGACCTGTTCCATCTCCTTCAGCCTCCTTACCAAAACAAATGCTTTAAGGTTTCTCAAGCTTGGTCCCATATATATTTATACCTATCAAAAATGAATTCCTGCATTCTAAACCCAAACAGCACACATAACTAAGTGCATAGTGAAAGTGGCCCCAAATATATTAAACCCTTGTATATACGACAGTAGGGTTCCTTGGACGGGAAGGAAATGGATGATTGTTTTAATAATTAAATTTGTAGTTGTCCCAATAGATATAAAGAAGTATAAAATACATGCATGTATTTATACAGATATATAATTAATACAGTTTATTTTGGTGGTCTTGGAATATCTTTTTTTTTTTTTAGATTTTATTGGGGAACTGGGGGAGGGTAACAGTGCTGGGAAATCGGGGGAAGGGGAGCAGACAAGTTGCTGTCGTTTTGTTCTTCAGTCTGGTTGTGGAGGACGTCGCTTCACTGGCCCATGTTGGTATTATTATTGCGCTCCTCCTGGGTGAGGAAGTCTCTCGCCGACCATTAGACGGCTGCTCACGGCGGCTCACGCCAGCTGCCAGCCACTCACGGTAGCTTACGGGCAGCCTACTGCCGCCCCACTGCAGCCTATGCCGGCAGCCCAGCTCCAGGTCGAGCTGTTGTTCACCATCTTAGCTGTAGAGGGCGCAGCATCACTGGCCCTCATGTGGGATCCGAACCAGGGCCCTGCTACTCAGAGCTGGCATCCCAAGCCAACTCTTAACCAACACGCCACTTGGCTGGCCCTTGGAATATCTTTTGTATAATATAAACCATCTCTAAGGATTAAAAGCTGTTGATTCATTACGGATAACTTTTTTTTTTTTGGTTAGTATATGTCACACATTCAGCCACAGGCTGTTAGAAAAACATTTACGGTTAAGTTTATATTGGGTGTTTTGCAACAGTATTTCAATTTTGACCCATAGGGAGTAAACAAACATGGCCCAACTTAGTGGTGACATATGTTCTACATGTGGTAAAGTTGACTGAAGCTAAAAAACCAGACATATATACACAAAATGCTTTTAATTTTGTAGAGACTTTCAGATACATTTTTAGCTTCCTCAGTGACAAGAGTAATGTAAGAATGACAGAAGTCATAAGCAGGGTGACAGTGCTTGCCTTCTATTCTGCAAAACATTGTAACTGCCCAGATGTTTCCCCAAAGGACAGCATGTTCTTTCCAGATCAGCCAAGACACATTCTTTACATCCATCTGTGTCTGGTCCACATTTGAAATGGAGCTGTCTTTCCAGATCTGCATCTTCCCTGACCCACTTCTGTATTTCTCTGCTGCCTCGACGAAGGTGATAAAAAGTCTGTGGTGGACCTTGACCTGTGTCAGGTGGAGCACTTTTTCAGTGTTCTTATTTGTTGCCCACCTTCCATCCACCTGCACTCTGTGCTCAAGGCTTCCCCTGCATGTGTAGACTCTCTCTTTAGGAAGTGGACAAGGTATTGTTTCCTCTAATGTCAGATTTCATTCACCACGTCACTCTCCCTGCCTGGACACTGGGAGTTACCTTCTCAGTTGTGTCTGAAATATAAATAAGTATCCCACTTTGGAGAGGGGTCCAAAGGCAGGTGATGTGAAACTAGATAGCAGCCAGGCTGGATGATGCTCTTGCAAGCCAAAGCCAGTGCTTCCTCTGAGGAATTGGGTTTAAGGATTTCAGATCAAATTCTCCCAGAGGATTAAAATACAAATCTTTCTGAAAATATGCATTGTAACCTCTTTTACATTAACCCTCATCTTGCCAACCCATAAAGTATGTGCGATGACCAGATAAGTGTGTTGCTCTTTTTCTATTTAAGTCTTAACTTTTAAAGAACATCTGTATTCATTCTGGGAGTTGAATATATCGTAATAGGAAGTGGTCGTATTTTTTATGTAATAAGATTTCACAAATTGAAAGCTACTGTCTTGAAGGAACAATGATACGTATAGATAAAGTTATAGATGCATATAGATATAGATCTCCAAGCAATTGGATTTTTCAACAGTTAAGTCATATACTCATAGGTGTGAAGAGATGTCAGTTTCACGGTGGTGGATTTTGATTTTGAGTCAACTTATTCTCCCTACACCAAAGCCTATAAAAATGATTTTTAAAAAGATATTAAAACAAAAATACATTGGTATGTTATAAGGTTTTTGGACATAACTGCGCTTCATATATTTCTTTAGTACTTAAGCTAACAGGTCGTAATAAGCAAGCGTTTATTGGACAATGAATGAATTTCTGTCACAGGATTAATTTTATTTCTCTTATTAAAATTATGTCTCAGTGAATAACCAGTCATCTAAATCCACTCAATGAATGTTACAGTTGTGTAGCTTGTTACTCCATGTCCATATTTTAAGCTATTGAAGAATAGGTGTCACCATGGCTCTTTTGGTGTTTTTTTTTGTCAGTCAAACCAGACTACTTGCTGCTCTTTTTCTAGACTTTTCACCTACTTCTCTGAGTACCCAGCACAGAGTACTCTCCCAATTTAAGTACCTTGACCAAAGGTTATTCATGGTTGCATTTAGAAAGTGAACAAGAAATTTATTTCTTCCTACTTTTCTATATTTGAAAATATTCTATATTAGAATACATTTTGATGATGTGAAAACACAAAAAAATGATATTATTTACCCCATTTCCAACAACACTGGTTTCTCTCTATTCTTTGAAACGGTAACTCAAGCTATTCCCTGTTAATAAAGCTTTACTTTTGTAACCCCCCCACCCCCCACATCTTGGCTATCATCTGTGATCTTTTTCCCTCTGTATTTCTAAGAAGGCCCTGCCACCTCTTCCTTATAGTGTACGTGCCCCATCTCCTTAAGTGAGGGTTTTCACTTAACTGAGAATTCTCTGACTAACAATAAGGTTACACCTTATTAAAAGTCAGGTAGCTTCTCTGAGCCTATTAATACATCATAAGAATGAGGTGTCTTACAGGGTTTTGTGGCTATTAAAAGAGGCAATATGTTTTATAATGCCCAGCCTTGTACCTGTCATAAAGGTACACCTCAGTTCTCCTCTTCATTTCTTTTCTAAATCTGTTTCTTATTTATCATGATTTTCCTCTTGGAGGTGGTACAGTGGTTTGCATAGAGTATGTGTCTAGCAAATGACTGATAAATGAAGGGTTGAGATAATTAATTTAGAATGGAATTAATGCATTCTACCTTAACTCTCCAGAAGATAAGTTAAAGTGAAGTAAACTGCTTTACACCAGGTGACTCAAGCCCACTGTTTGGGTTTTCCAAATTGTTCAAGATTAGAGCGGCTCTACAGACTATTTCCTGCTTCCCTAGGGGGAATTTTTGTAGTTGTATTTTTCTTTTTGTCTTCTATTATTTCTGTAAAGAAACAGCTTAAGAAAAATTGCGTTTTACCTTTTTTAAGTTGCTTGAGGATCAGAGTTCAGTTGATATCTGTGGAATAACGTAATAAATCTTGTAAAGCAGGCCATTTGTATTCTTTGCCCAACTCTGGGTTGTGAGAAGATTAACATGGCAGCCATTCTAACAGTCCTCCAAATTCTGTGGTTTAGTTGGACGGTTATTCTTGTCTGCATCAATGTGACTGATGCATACCGGCTCTCTCATGCATCTGTGTTTGCAGCATTGCCATTGGCTGGATAATAGTGGAATATGCTCACTCGCATATCTGGGACTTGGCAGGCTATTGGTTCTGGTGAACAGAGGCAATGGGTCCACATATCTCTGGAAGCCTTTTTCACACAGTGGTCGTTGTAAGGTTCACAAGAGCAGCCCCAGTGCTCAATGACATGCCAAGTATCTGCTTGTATCACATTTGCTAATGCCCCACTGTCTGAAGTAGGTCATGGGGCCAATTCAGATTAAGAGTTTACAGCCATTTCAGTACCACAGAAGGAGGGATAAGTATTCTTGTGTTCCTGTTTGTCTTGTTCTTGCCTCCAACACTGTCCATGACCTTCTCAGAGAAGGATAGTCTTATGTATCTAGTCCTTGCCATTGCTTGTGCTGCCCAACCCTCTCTCTAGCTGGGATTCCTGTGGCTTGGCCTTCCCTTTATCATCATGAACTCTTCTCATGAAGCTTCAAGAGCTTCTCAGGAACTTATCTCTAACCTCTGAGGAGTGCATTGAAGTGGGTTGGTGGGAATGCCTCCATCTGCTTTCCAGGCACTTCAGTGAGACTTCTTTTCTCAGCACCCTGGGAGAAAAGTGGCTACTAAATCCAAGGAACACAAGTCACGTTGTCTCAGAAACCATCTCACCCTGGTCAGTGCTGACACAGCAAGAAAAGAAACCTGCTACCGCCCTCCCTTTTGAGCATAAACCCCAAACTATACCGTGATGTTCCCTGCAAGAAAGAACCCTGCACTGTCTCTGTTGACTTTCTATTGATTTATTGACTTTCTTTTCTCCCCCTCTCATCTAGAGATTAGTGATTGGCCTGAGGGATTGAATTTGGGATTCCTGGGTTGTGATTATTGGTAATGGTCAGTTCTGTCACCTCTTAGAAGCCCTGCAATGAAGTGTCTGCTGCCATCACGTGGCAGTTCAAGACACTCTTAAGCTTCCTTTAAAATGAGTAGTAGGGTAAGGGTAGGGTATTACCACTAGTCTTCAACAATTGAAATACAGTCAGCAAAGTTATACCCAAATCCCAATACACATTTATTTTATCTACACTTCTTTGCTTCGTTCAACACATGGTCTTCCTGTATTTGGAACAGGCTGGCTGGATCCCACTCCTGGTTTCATCTATTCCAGGGCTTCTGATGATTGTGTGTCAATGAAATCTCTGCATGTTTGTTTTGGCATTCAAAGTCAACTTTGGGGAGATCTTCATTATGTTTGGAAAATTGAATTATTATACCTGTAAACTCTGCAGAAATGTTGTTAGCAATTTCCAGGGAAAGCCAGTTAATGATTTTCCTTCATAGTGAAGTGATTGAAAATGATCACGTCATCTCCCACACAGGTTGGGATCTGAAACCATTTATAAGGACTGGATCTTCGGGCTGCTAAATAAACCTGTCAGCCTTGCATCCTTGTTAATCTTTTAGGAATCATTAATCTTTTGTGTTTTTGTTTTTTATTTATTTTTTATTTTTTTAAAGAAAGGAATGGAAGAAGAAAAAAAGACTTGCCATATACTCTCTTACCTATAATAATGAGGGTTTCATTGTTAGAAACAACAAATTGATGTGATATGGAACATAGGGGATGGAATTAAATGGGTTTAGATTATAACAACTTTCATATTGAATGTCACTTGAGGGAGAACAATCATATAAAACAAATTTTCTTATGTGGCTTCTAAACTTTGAAAAAAGGTTAACCACAAAATATGTTTTTTCTATGAATCATAAGGCCCAAGGCCTACAGAGGCTAACATCACTTAAGAAAGAGATTACCAGCAATTGGAATAATTAAGAAAGAAAGAGAAAAATTCTCCAAGAGAATAAGGTATTTGCAGAGCAAAACCCACCCCGAAGTTGCAGTATTATTGATTATGATTTTATAGGAACTTTGTTATCCGGGTATCAAAGACATGCCAGGAATAAAGTTGATTCACCCTACTTTCAAGGCAGATCTGATATTTGCTGTGGGTCATGATGAATAATTGTGGGTATGGCAGCTACGGAATAAGCTGGCTATCAAAGGCAAGCCCATGAAGCAATATTGTTTTCATACCCTACTCTAGTGGTGCTGTTTTCTTAATTCTCTGGTTTAAATGACTTGATTCATTGCTGAATTAGCAGGACATTTGAACACCAGTTCTGAATGTCTTAGTTGTTCTTATCAGGAACTCTCTAAGTCAGCTCTTTAGACCCGGGTAGCCAGTGTGTGCTTCAAGAAATCTTACAGCTGGTCTTTTATACTATACGTTATATGTAATAACTATTTCTGATTTTTCCCTTTGATAGGGATTTAGCTTTAGTGGAGTGACTGAAAAATATGGGTTCTTGTTAAATGGGGTACTATTCTTGCCATAAATTGTGTTGGAGATTGTGTATTCATGTGTATGCTAGAGTGGATGCAGTGTCAAGTAGGTCTTGAACCAACTGAAATGTTAACTGGGCTTAAAATACATATTTGAGAGCCACTAGTTATAATACAGAATGTAGAGTATATTTTCGATTTTGCTTTTTAGCTGATACAATGTGGTAGGAGTAGTGGTAAATATTTACTATATGGCATATCTACTTTCGAGCACCATGCATGCATTGAATTGTTTAAAACTCACAGCACCTCAGATACAGGGGGAACTATATGTGCTGATATTGGAGACTTGAAAATGCATGTATTGGAATGTAGTCCTTTCATTATGATTACTGGGACAGTATACAAGCCTTTTAACATGAAGAATGCATTTTTTTGTGTGTACAGAAAACTATTTTTTTTAAACAACATGGATTGGGCCTTTAGTTTTTCATATTACTGGAATTACAATAAAAAGTGGAAAGGACATCAGTTCCCCTCAACTCTGAATGATTTCTTTTTATGGTTTTTGCCTTGAACTTGGTTCTGTTGAAGTTAATCAGTGGTATTTATATTAGTCTTACACTCCTAAATTAACTTGACTGGCCATTTTTAATCTCCTTTCAGGTGCTTCACATGAGATTACTATGTGAATGGAGATCTGAATATAGATACATTAAATGAGAGTATTTGAAACATTGGCATTTAATTTGCATGAGAACATGGCTTGAAGCAAGAGATAAGAATAGCATCCTTCTTTTGGAATCATTAAAAAAAAAAGTTGATATCCTAAGTTAACATTAGAGTTATTTTTGTTTTCTGGATAATTTACAACTTGACTAATTTTATACTCCCTATTTAAATAATTTCCTTTTGAGTTTATTTTTCATTTATCGCTATCTAACTCTCTCAAAGTTTGCATTGTGTTCTCATATGCCCTGCCTTGCAAGGCAGATATCCACACATTTTTTATCTACGTTTAAAGTCTACAATCCTTAAAAATGTAATTACTATTATCAAATATTTTGTTACTTAATAGAAATAAGCAAAGATGTTACTTTATGAAAAAAACATATACTTGGAGCCTTTGTCAATGGTTTGCTTCATTTACAGACAGAGTAAAAGAATTCCATGTGAAATAAGAAGTTAAATCCATACACAGCATTAGTTACGAAAGGAAATTATTTCATCATGCTAACCCCATAAATATGTTTATTTCTGATACTTTTCTCATTCTAAATTCTTCCCTGGGTGATCTCATCCACCCACGTAATTCCAACTCACTTTTACATGAATGACACTCAAAAGAGTATTTCAGATCTTGTGTTCTCCCTATGTCTTTTTGCATATTTTATATTCAGTAACGTCTCTGTCCACATACCACTGTTCACCAAGGAAACAGGCGACTAGAAACTTGAGAACTTACTTTTTCCACAGTTGTTTCTCCTTAAATAAAAATGAATACTTCCTAAATCTTTGGAACATTTCTCCCATGTGTATCTAACTCATCTCTTCCCTTCTGTGCCCAGGAATTGTATCCAAACACAGACATCATCATCTTGCATTAAAACAAATACAGCAACCTTCAGGATCTCACTCTTTATCCCCCACCACCAAACTCTCATGACAAAGCGTTGTGTTTCAGAACCTGAACAGCTTCCTCTTACTTTCTTGGTTCAAAAATATCCGGCTCTATACTTCCTACAAAAAAACCCGCTGCAACCCTTCTGGGTTCTCACAGTTGCACCCAGTTGAACATCTCTGCATTGCGCTTCAACACACTGTCCTCCTAACCCATCCCTAAACAAAAGCAAGCAACCAGAGGTCACACTTCACACTGAGTACACCATGGATTTAATACCTCTGTACCTTAATTATACTCTCTCGTGTGCCTTGAAAGTCCTTAACACATTCCTGTCTATCGGAATTCTATTCATGATGTTAGGCCTAGCTTCCCTGATCCCCAGAAAAATTCATTACTCACCCCTTTGTGCTCCCTTAGCAGTTGGTTCTTTCACATATTTCCTTCTGTTCATATGCATGTGTTTCCACCACTGTGTTGTAAGACTTTTGAGGGGCTGTTCTTGGAGCCCTCTAGTGCTAAACAATGTTTGATGTAGAGAGTCTGAGAGTGTTTAACAAATGTTTGTTAAACTGAAAAAATTATACTGATGTTTAATGTTAAATGTGAGTATAATTTTCTGCAAGTAATATAAGAATGTATTGCATACCAACATATGTTGAGTATGTTATGTATCTTTAAGAGATACATTCATACGATTTTATTATGGGCTGAATATTTTAATTAAAGTAATTTATCTGAAGTAGAAACAAAACTCCTAAATCACTCTGTCTTTTCATACCTCTCACCATCCCTTCTTCTTTTATTCTTTAAAGTTAGTGTTCACAAAATCAAAGTTTTTATGCTATACTCTCTTGGAAGCTCACCTTAATGAGTTTGTTTTGGGATTATCATAAATGAAGGTAACTTTAACATTTTTCATGGAGTATTGTGAGCAGTGTAGATTGATTTGTTTGGATGTCTGTTGACATCTGGGAGATCACCTGTTTTGTTCATTATATATTTTTGAAAGATCTGATTTGCAATATTTATATGTTTGTGTCTATTATAACCTTCCTTCAAAAGGATATAAAATGAAGTTACAAAGAATTTAGCTATGATGAGAACAAATGTAATGATGGTAGAACAAGAAAACATTGTAGTAAGATAAGTTGATGCTAGGAGTGAAGTTAGAACATGTGGCATGGACTTTTTCTGTGCCTTTGCTAGAAGTAGACCACAGTTCCAGCTCTAAATTTCTGAACAGCTCTGGAAATGAAGAAGAGTAAATCTGTGACACAGATGCCCAATGTCCACAAAATAAAAAAAAT
>NW_017731803.1:1064826-1070608 GCF_001890085.2 Hipposideros armiger | reverse complement strand
AGTGTCACTGGCCCTCATATGTGGGATCCGAACCGGGGCCCTCTGGCATCCCAAGCGAGTTCTTAACCATCGCGCCACTCGGCCGGCCCCATATAAAATATTCTTAACTCTCTCCACTTCTGCCTATCTCTTCCACCACTTCCCTGTTGAGAGTTTGTCCCTATCTTGCCACTGGCTATGATAGTTACCACCAAAATGGCCTCCATATATATATATATATATTTCCCCCCCCCGTCCCAATGTATTTTCACACTGTAGTTAAAAGGGTGGTTTTTACAAAATGAAACTTTTTTTTTAATTCAAGTTTATTGGGGTGACAGTTGTTAGTAAAGTTAGATAGGTTTCAGGTATACAATTCTGTAATACATCATCTATACATCACACTGTGTGTTCACCACCCAGAGTCACTTCTCTTTCCATCAAAATGATACTTTGATGATAAGCAACATACTTCCCTAATGCATATGGCTGTAAGCATTTAAGTACCCACACACTTACCTCTACCTTTAAAGCTTTTCTTTACCTTCCAGTAGCTTTTAGGGAAAAGACCACAAACCTTTATGTAATCCCTCAGGCTTTACCTGAAATCCTTCTTCTAATTTGCCAAGTTTAACCTATTAAAGAAAGTCAAAGCTTTAGAATTTTATATGCGGAGACCTGATTTTAGCAGCAAAAGATATGAGATTAATTCATGTAATTTTGGTGCTGATTCAGCCATTTTAGTGGTTTTCCTTCTATCTAGTTATTTTCTAGATGCCTGACCTCCTGTTGAGTAGCATGTTTAATGTTTCTGATGTATTAAAACATCGAATGAATTTATACTCTATGTTTGCATTTAAATATGACATTGCTTTGTTTAGTAAGCTTATATAAAGAGAGAGGATAGTTCAAAAATTGAAAAAAGAAGCAAATCATCATTGTGTTTCTTTTTGGTAGTTTCATAAATTGACAGCTTGTGATTCTAAAAACTGTTAAGAAAAAGCCTCATACAATGACAAATATAAATTAGTTCCATTTGGTAATTCTTTAATATTAAGTTCAGGCTCACTTTTGCCATATAAATAGAATTTTTTTTGTACTTAGAGGAAATTTACCTCTATTGGCATCCATTCCCCCAAGATAATACATTCTTGAAACATAAATTATAGTTAAAATTTATTCATGTGCTCTTGCCATTTTTACTCTTCACAGTGAAACAATTTATATATGATATTTGGTGTTTTAATATTTGATCTTTTCTATTTTCCAAGATACCTCCTGAAGAAATCTGTCATTACCTCTGTTTTCAGAATCTATCTTCTCTCTTCAAGTAAAACACATACCTACCACAGTCTGCCTTTAAAGCTATGAGAAATACTACTGAATGGAGTAATGTTATCTTAAAAAAATTATTTAGACATATCTGAATCACTATTTTTGTGCTTTCTTCTCTTGACCCACTTCCATGAAATATTAAAGACCACAGGATGACAAGCATTTTTCTTTATTATGTTCTATGTCTGAGGGGAAAACTCCGAAAAGCTGGGAGGAAGGTAGATTTCCCCGCAGAAATTTGAAAAGCCTAGTTTAAGAAACAATTAGATGTGTGAAATTATTCTGGGTTTCAAGTTAAGTTGGTGGTGTTTAAGTTAGAAGGAAGCTCGTCAAAAAATTCATTTTATGTCTTAAACTTTCTCAGATACTTGGGGAGACAATTAATAAGGGATCTATTCATTTCACATTTTCACTTCTCTAATCAAAAATCATAAACATGAAATTATTTTTAAGGTATTGATTTCTCTACTTTTCATGAGCCTGTCTTCCATTTGGATTATTGCCCAATTTTGTCCATTGTTCAGGCTTGATAACTAAAATATTTATAAATTGTAATTTTATAGGAATTTACATATTTTCAGCTCTAACAGTTTTCTGGTATTATTGGTATAAAATTGATAACAGTTAAAATATCATTTAATTAGTCTTAGTGTTCAACAGCGCCTCAGATTAAGTATATCTGGGGGAATATTTTTCAGAGTTGGGACAAAAATACCTGAGTACATTAATAAATTCATGTGAGAGCTGTATATGGTAAACACACCATTTCTTCTGTAACTTCAGTTTATTCATCTATTCATTTATATCAGTATGAGCTCATGTCTTTATTCAGTATGTCATAATTTCTTAATATGCATTTTTTAATTTTGGTGTTCAGATTGTTCCACTTTTGGCTAATGAGACTTCTTCATTAAACTGGCCTCTTTGTCCTTTTAACGTAGCCCTGTCATTCTTTGAGTACTTTTCTGTACAACAGATATTCCAGGTACATCTTATACTTTCCTTGTCCCAGTGCTGCATAGAATCAGTCATTTCTCCAAGGAGTTCTGTTTCTTTTTACTCGTCTTATTTAGAAATCAAGATCTATAAGCTAGGTGTTGCCCTCGCCATCGAGTATTGCCACTCGTAACCTCTCAAGTCACACAGCTAGGGAAGATATTTTCGCCAAGTTTATACAATTGTAGATGCATGCTCACTCATTTACAATTATATTCATTTCTATATCAAAGCATATATTTTTTTAAAGATTTTTATTGGGGAATTGGGGGATGGGAACAGCGCTGGGGAATTGGGGAAGTGGAACAGGCAAGTTGCNAGATAGATAGATAGATAGATAGATATAGATATTCCTGAGACTGAAACCAGGGGGAAAGCGTTTCTCCCATAGTTCTTCAGAACAAGGACATTGTCATGCTATAAAGAATATTCTCTGTCATGTGCATGTTTAACCCTCTTGAACTGCATAGAACAATCGCTTATTAAAGTCCATCAGTGTCACCTAGGGATAATACCTCAAGACAGTTCAGTAGAGCTTGTTTTCCAGTAAATAACAGAAAATAGTCCCAGTTTCTGATCCCCTAGATAATCAAAGGATCATTTTTTATTTATGTGGAATAGGTGAAATTGAATTTTTTTTTTTTAGCTAATTATCCATAATCATTGCTTCTCTGGGCAAGTTGTGATAAGTTTTATGCATCACTTTGAGGTAGGGGTCCCTGCTGTGGATAGATTAAAGCAAAACTGTGCAGTTGGAAAGTGGAATTTCAGGGTTTTAAATGATCTGTGTTAAGGCCAACTTTGTAGATATTCGTAAGAAAACTAAGGAGGGTAGTAATGTGTGCTTGGATAGGCCAGTCACCATCTACACTGAAGTGGACGAAGCGGGCACCCATAATTTCAGCTTGAGTATGTATGAAGTATGCCGGATCTCTTCTTAAACAGGATTAATGGGAAGTTAAGGAACTACCAATCTATGCCATAAAGTATAGATGTAATAATTTGAACCTGAAGAACTATTAAGAAATTATAAGCAAGTATCCATTTCATTCATTAAATTTACAACAAAAGGCCTCTAAAATCCCCTTTGAGCTTTGAACTGTGATTAATCAGTTACAATATATGAACTTTGGTAACTAAATGAGGTAATGCCTGTAGAGACTCAGTCACTGGAAACAGTTAAACACTTCAGAACAGCTACCAAAAAGCATAACTTTGACTTTGGTTGATCTGCATAGCCATTTTCTTTTTTCTGAAAATCACTGGTTTTATAGTAGATGCAGTTTATTATAGTTGACCCTGTTCTTGGTCCCAGTATCATATATTTTATTAGAATTGCATAGTTCCCCTGAGAATTATCTCATGTTCTACAATTCATAAATAATTTCTGTGAGAATTTTTCCATTTAATATCTGCCTTTTGAAGAATAACCCAGAAGGAAACAGCTCTTCTCATTAACACGGTAGGAATCCTGGAGCCCAAGTACCTCTGATGCACTCTGCCATGGGTTAAATAGAAGAACTAAGAGTCAGATTATTGGAAACATGTCACCATATGTCTGAACGAACAGTAGGCTTCTTAAGAGGGGTGGAATAGAAGTAGTAAGACAAATGTTATTCTCCCTGCCAGGAAATAATGGATTCAAAATATAAAGAAAGAAATTATATCTGTGAGTGAAAGAGAGGCGAGTGTTGGCCAACTTAGTCTTTAATGTTTCAGTAGTTGTTTTTTGTTTTTTTTTTCTTTTTCTCACACCCGAGGAGAGAAACATTTAAAATCTATGATTATAAGTGCTAGAATGTTCTTAAATCTCTATCATATTATAATCCACCAGGAAAATGCATCCCCGGAAGTTTTTTGTTTGTTTTGTTTTCTAGAATCCTACTCACCATGTTTCAGGAAAGTAGCTTAGGCTTTGAGAGGAGGATAAATCTATGTCTATATATGTATATGTACATCTATAGGTACATGTATATGTATATCTATATCAGCTATCTGTAGATATCTATCTATAGATATGTATATATCCTTATCTATCTATAGGTAGATAGATATGTATATAGGTAGATAGATATACATATATAAACATATTTATATGTATCACCTGAAAATTACAAAAAATAAAAAAAAAGGATTGGCTTTATTGTCTGACTTAGCTGTTATTATCAAAGGAGCAGATCTATCAGGATTCAAACAGCTCTGTTCCTATGATGTCTGTGCACTAGGTTCTCAATAAATGGAAGTCTACAGGCCTTCAAGCCCAAGTCACCAACACAGGGTGGACAAGGGGGGCTATAATGGAAAAAAATAAATTGAAAATGTCTTTTTTCTCACTGGGTCAACCTTCTTGATTATATTTTGCTCCTCTGAGTTAATTCCTGAAAAATCATAAAATTTCCCCATCTGATTATAACTTGCCCATGAAACCTATCAAGTGCATTTTACAAAGCTCTTGCATATTATCTTCATAACAATACACACTTAAATAGCAGGAGTTATGTTAGGGATCAGTGGCTGAGATACACTTTCTCACCTTCTGTAGTGAGGCATGCACGTTATTTACTCAGCAGCCTCATAGCCATGATCACTGAGCAATTGAAGAAGCATCAATCTTGCCGTAAACATGAACGCTATCTGCTGTACTGTGGGAACATGGGATATGTTGGCTTTCTATACCAGTGAATTCAAGGCTGAGATAACTTTTTCACTTGTCAAGTTGTTGTCTCTTGGTTAAGAATTAGAGATTGTATGTTTCCTAAATTTATAACAATATGTCAGTCTATGAGTATTGCAACTAAATGAAAATGAACAACTCTCAGTTGTTTTCAGTGTGCAAGAAAAAGGTTTATTGTATCACTACTGAATATCCTGTCATTGGCAACTTGTATCTATTCACTTGGTATGTAGAATATTAAAATGCAATAGCCATGAATTATCTTTAAGGGAATTCTTAATGGCATGGCTTCATAGGAGTACAGCTCAGTTTGTTTCCCTTTTATTCAGGGGACCATTAATTATGATGCTCTGATATGTCGTGAGTTTCTTCTCTGGCTAAACGGAAACTACTCTGGCACGCTCAGCTGTCTTCAGATTGCAGGAATTGAGCTGTTGTTGGGGAAAATGGATGCAAATCCATGGGTATCTCCATTCCATCTAGACTGATGCTCAGGGAACCCCTGGCACATGCCTAGTGAGAGTGCTGAGCTCAAGTGTGTAGACACAGATGATCCTTTCTTGCATTTACTCTGAAACAAAGCACATAAGGAAGCTAATGGCTTAATATTCCAGACCCTTCTGCCAGTTCCTGGAGGTAAAGGGGGGTCAGTATCCATTTGGCAGATAGTTACTTTGCGCTTGTGCTGTGCTCTACCCTGGGGCAGCTCCACTGGAGAGGCAAAGACGGAATCCAGCCCTCAGGGGCACATGCCATCTGTTACATAGGTGCCTCACATGCATTACATTGTTTCCTATG
>NW_017731803.1:1027671-1060931 GCF_001890085.2 Hipposideros armiger | reverse complement strand
TATATTTTTAAAGCCATGAGTTCATACCAAAACCAATTCACCAAACAGTCCACTCTAAGTTTTTTTATTATACATTTGATGGCTTTAAATTTTTATTTATTTTTATTTACATTCACCACAATACAGTGAGAAAGTCAGGTTGAATGTTTTTCCTGGCCTTGTTTAATTTGAGCTCATGAGGGTTCCTAACTTTTACAAAGACAACAAATAATGGAGGCAGGCACCAAACCCCACTCTCTGTCCACGTTTACTATTTTTGTCTTTGTGTCCCTCTTTCTAAACCCATGGGAACTCAATTCTTGAACTTTATCTCCATTGTGCATTTTTTGTTTTAATTTTTTCTTTAAACAATTAATAGTATGACTTAAATGTAAATTGATGCAAAGTGGTTAATTATTTTAATATTCAAAATAAGGCAAAAATTTGAATGATGTACAGGGTATCATGATACCGCCTCTTTAGTAAAACTAAATTAATAGAAAACATGAGATTTGTGAAAGGGAGTGGTTATTGGATTTTGTTATCTTAATGAGATTTGCATTCCTGAGAAGAATAAAATCATCACCCTGATTCCTAAATATTTACTAAATATCCAAGTATAAATAGTGTTGCTAGGTAAGAGAGGGCACTTTTCCCACCCCTGACTCCCCATGAACTTACCTAATTTTGGATGGCAGAGTGTGATCATTTGCTAAGGCCAAACACTAATAACAAAGGGGGTTAATTGAGTTAATGCCATGTGAAATTGCAGCAGCCACAGTCATACAAATGATAATGAAATCTAACTGGGTTTGTGTTTTGCTATGTAGACATTACTTTGTGATTTGAAGGATAATTGCATGCGTTGCTTCTAAACAAGTTTGCTCTATTCTGTGTCAAAAGTGCTTTATAACGTCCTTAACATGTGAAGAATATTTCAGAAAATGGAGTTTTGCTCTAGACTGCTCTGTGGGTATCTGGTTAGTATGCTGAATATTTAGTAGCTGCTAATGAGACACCTATCAACTTATTAGTGTCCAATTTTCTATTCTTGCCTGACATAATTCTATGAGAAATCTTTGGAGACTCTTGTACCCAACAACTGTCCTTAAGAGATACCCAAATCCACTCTGAAATAAAAGCTTCTCTGATTGATTTATAGCCATGTTAAGACAAGCACACCATCTGTACCTAATGACTTGCAAAAAGGATCTTGAACTAAAAAGTCATCGTATCTTGTACATAATTACTTTTGGGGGGAGGGGCCAGATCTTACATTTATCAAATATTCCTTTTGCAATATCATTTATTAATTGGCAATTTTCTCCTGTGTTAGATAATTTCTTTATGACTTTGAGTAGCTTTTTACTTAAATTATAAACCACTTTAAATATATTTTTTTCCAATTTCACTCATACGAATATCATTTTGATAATGGCCCAGGAGACCAACCTTGTCAGACAACATTGATTTAGTTTTTATTTCCTTTCTTTTTATTTTTCTGTTTTCAGTCCCTTATTCAATTCACTTGCAGGAACATTGATTTTGAATAATATGGTCATGATGTCAAAACAGTACAAATTATACCCTGCTGCCGTCTGGAATGGTGAAAATAAAAGCTTTATTTACACTGTTTTCTTTAAGAATAATAAATATTTTCTCCCCTCTTCAGGGACTATATTCTGGAAAGAAATGGTTCTTGTTTTTTAGCCTGATAGTGTGGTTTATTCTGAAAGATAATGACTTGAAAACTCAATTGCTCTTCAACAACGTAGCATATACTCCAACCAGTAAAACTTTGGCCACCCAGCCTCTGTGACAGGGAGCTGTCTCCTCTCTCAGACAAAGCTATCTGGGGTACTCATTACTTGTTCCATATTACAGAGGGGACCCCTGTGCAGCCTAAGGTCATAGACTTGTTATACTGAGTCTATTTATGTCTAGTTCTCTGGTCTGTGGACTGTATTTTGGTGTCTGATTGAAGCAGAAGTGCTACCATTTTTAGCCCTTCCTAGATAATTAAATGGAAATTATAGAAGGGTTAAAATCATAAACATTGTGCTGAATTTGAGCTCCCTAAAAGTTATTTGATATTTACAATCATTTTCACAGCCTTCCATTTCACACATTTCTCATCCACATTTCATTGGCTAGCATATGTGGTGGAATTCTGTCTCTACCTGGAACCAATGCTAAACAAATGAGAAGCCAGTTGACATGTATCAAAAGGTGGATTTTTGAGATATAGAACTATTTTAAAATTATTATATCTCATGGAACTTTAGCCTCTAGTTATTTCTGCTTAAAATATAAAAATGAAAGATACTTAAGTATTCTTATTTTTTTGTTGTGCCTTCCATTATGGGATGATTCCAATTAAGAGTTTTATCACTGTTCATGATGACTGTTTATTCAAATTACAGCAACTGGCATAGAGGAAACATGAGGAAGTAAAAATACACCAAATCTAGAGTTAAAAGAGGTTTTTGTTTTGTTTTGGCTTGGTTTGTTTTGCTATATGTATGACCTGGAACAAGTAATTTAATTTCACTGAGTCTTTGTTTTGTGTCTACGGAAAGTGGTAATTTCTACAGAAAATAACCATCCTTGTCTGTCTTGAGACAAGGGCCCTTATAAAGGTCAAATGGTTTCAGTGTTTTCAGCCATTCACAACAAAGCTTTGCTGTCCCAAGTATTTAGAGTTGTTTCTAAAGTTCACTTTTGGGAACAAATCACATGACAATATAGATTTCTTTTATTTATGCTGTCAGTTGCTCAAAGAGCTTGAAATCTTGTTCAAAGAGAGAGAGATGAGGGTTTTTATGAGCTGTGAAGAAGTTACTTGACATAGATGCCGCCCTCTAAATTCACTTGCATGTCTAGATAAACCTTGTTTTTTTATTATTTGTGTAAAATATTTTCCCATTTATAGTTTATTGCTGCACATTTTGTTACACCAAGCCTTAGACTCATATGCTTTGTTCTGTTTAAATCTATTTTTGGAGCTTGGGATAAAGTAAGTACATCTATGCTAATATTTTACTAGATACCAGGCACAAGCATCAGGGAATGCTAGGCACATTTAATGCATTATTTCATTCAGTCCTCTCATCTTACTTGCAAATAATCTAATTATCCTGTAGATACAATTAATCACCATATAAAGATTCTCTAGATTATGTCATACCCGATGCCTGGCTCAGTCCTGGCACAGAATGCATAATGCCATCTATTGACTATCCAATACATTTTTAAAACTAATAGTTTAAAAGCTCTTTTTTTAATATAATGCAGTTTTCATAAGACCCATATATTTAAATTTTCCAAGATAATTTTTTTTTTACTTTTTCTTAGCTATAAAAATACACTGCCTTTATATTGCATAAATTAGTACTGTTCTCTGACAGGTGAGAATGCCTTTCAATATATTTAAAGGGTCTAGCACCTTTATTTAAGAAAAGATTCTTTATATTATCCATCTAACATTTGACATTTTTATGTTAATGAAAACTTCCCTTAATCCCTTCATCCTTAAAAAAAGTAAAAAACCTTTTGTACTTCTGTAAGATTACATAGTGAATGCCTGAAGCTTTAAGATATCCAGCCACCGAGAAACCTTTGCTCCTGTCAGTGAAAGAAGACCCAGTGTTTGCCTCAAAATACAACTGAGTGATTCACTTGGGTTTTATCATTAGTTTGAACATCAAGAATTCCATTACAGTATTCTAAAGATGAGATAGCAGAGTATAGATACCTACTCTATTGTGTTCTTTTTAGTTTCATTGTGCTTTCATGTAAGGTTTTTGTTATGTGGTTGCAGTTTTGACTTGTAGGAATTTACAACCAATACATGAGGGAAGCCTTCCTGTAAAATTAGGAAAGCAGGAACTGAGTTGTGTGTTTCTAGTTCAGCAACTGTATTAAGTTAAATAAGGAACCAAGTATAAATCACATATCTCAACCAATAAAAATCATTTGCTAAATTAAATAAAACTTAGGACTATAAAAATGAAGTCGTCATTAACACCTATTTTTGTAAGTCTGTAAGTCTAATGCTACTTAAGACACTGTAGAAAAGAGAAAGAGGCTGTAAGATATTTTTTTGCCTCTTAGGCTTATATTCAAATGGGAGAGGCCAAATTGATAGCCACAAAACACTTAAAAAATGATTAGCTGTTTCAGTGAGTGAAAGTAAATAAACCTATTAGGAACTCAAAGATGCCACCTGAGTGAAGGTGGAAATGTTGGCCCTGATTCCCTAAACGTGTCTAATAGCAAGGGTTTATTGAATGAACAATGTGATGATTAAAGAGGAAATAACATATAGCCCCTGCCTCAGTGAGTTTGTGAGTTCAAGCTTGTGCATTGACTATAATAAGGGGTTTGTAGAGAGCACCATTGAGGACTTTTAAAGAGAAGCCATGATGAACTGTTTGGTACTCAGAAAAGTGATTCAAGGGAATGAATTCTCCAAGAAAAAAAAAAAATGCTTACTCTTCCTCCGGCTCTGATTTTGCTTTATTGTCAATTTGGTGAGAATGATAATTCTCCATATTGTCAGTACTATATAAATGATCAGGTCTACTTGCCAAATCTTTTAATATGGCTTTGGGGAGAGGATACTCTTGATGTAATTGACATGATTTTTCTTCAAAACCACATTTGTTGTAAATCTGAAAAAGGGGAAATGTGGTACCATGGCAAACAGTTCTTCACTGAAAACTTGAAATCATGTGGGACCAGAGTCAAAACACCAGTCTGGTTGAATTCACTCAGAGTCCCAGCAAGACTATGCAAGAACTGCTGGGAGCCACCTTGGAAGGAGGCTGTGGCCTCAGCAGCCAGTTTAGTTTTGTGGTTTCTTATCAAGTAAGAGAGGTGCAGTGTTTGTGGAATTGGAGCAGAAGTAAAAGCATCATTAAAATTGTTTATGGATGAACAATGAAAGTAGTTTAACTGAGCAAATTATGCAAAAGCTATTACTTGATCATTCACAGATATCTAAAGCATGACTCCCCTACAAAACAATGGCAGACTACTCTTCATACATTCCTTTCAAGCCCTAAGTAGGTCAGGGACTATTAACAGAAGTTCTACAGCAATGGGAAGTTAACTCTGGAAAATGCTGATGTTCATTTTTCTCTTTCCTTAATGGAACTGTAAGTTTCATATCGGCATATTTCATTAAGACACCAAACAGATTCAAAGAATGTGCTATATTTCCAGGTCTATTATAGCTGCCATTCCAAACAAAATATGTATGACTTCTACGATTCACTAAGCACAAGTATGTAGTAATATGCCCTTTAATGGCCTCTCAAAATGACAGACCAAATGGCTTTGTGAAGGTCAAGCCTGATTTAAATTGTTGATGAATTAATAGCTAATTCTGCATGATTGAATATTAATATGGAACAGTGATATTAAGGTACTTTAAAGCTTAATGAGCACATTAATGAATAGGACAAAATGTTTTTCTTTTCACCTCATGTACAGGTTTAAAGCTACTAACATATTGACAATTTAATTGTTGATAGCTGCTTTTTTTCTGTAAAAGTTTATATGGTTAACGTATAAAAGGTATTGATTTTTTTCCCAAGTTCCTGGTACCAAACATTTGATGAGCTGTCAAAATTGATGTTATCAAATGGCACAGGCAGTTTTATAAAAATCACTAATAAATGTAGGGGTGAAAAAAAAAGCAATTAACGTTTTCTAAACTACGCCTACTGAGATAAGCCTTCCAATTAGAAATTTCATTATTTCTACAGTTTGTTTTATGTTGAATACTGAGTTTTATTGCCAAATAGCTGACAGTCAAATTGGAAACAAGCCACAACTGTCAACGTGTAACAGCTCTGGCTATTTGAATCTGTTACAAGTGTGATGTTTCTCATGAAAATTTAATGAAGAAAGTGCATTCAAAAAGGTTCTGTGCAAAAGGGGGATGGATAGAATTTAATTACCCTTATTAAAAATAAGAAAGCAGCACGCTTTACAGTTTCTGTCCAATTATTATGCAAGAAAGATTATCTTTGTTGTGCGTTTGTGTATATGAAAAGGGGCTCTGCAGTGTTCTTGATGAGCCAAAAAGTGAAAAAAAAAAAAGGGCATGCAAATGCATTAGCCTGCTTTCCATAAGGCACAAGTCAATTTTGTCAACTCTTCCCTAGGTAAGGACTTCATTTCTTCTCAGTGGTTATTCTAGATTTCTTTGGTAAGAGACTTTAGTACTCAGCTTACACAAGTCCTGGACACTTTCCACTGATGGACACTGAGTATTTGCTTGGTTCTTCAGAGAGATGAACTTGTAGAGGAAAAGTAATGACTAGCAGAGCCATGTAAACACATGCTAATGTAACTGGTAGTCCACCTGCAAGGGGAGACAGAGGTGCTGGGAAATACAGAAGCAGCTCAGGAATCCCAAGATGATTTCTAGTTAACCTAAGTGGTTACTTTACATATGGAAAATAACAACAAAATCTAAGAGCTTTCTTAGAAACTCATTTCTAGGTGACTATAGCAGTGTAGTTGAGTTTGGAATACTTGAGATAAATTATTTTTATCCTTCGAAGAATTTTATGTCATTAGCTGCCAAGTGTTTAATAATATAATGCATGTGGTACAACAGCTATTGATCTTTTTGCTTTATTTTTCTTTTCAAATAAAAGTAGAACTACACTATAGATGTAAATTCATTGACAAAACCTTTAAAGCCATAAAGAACAGGTTGATTAAATAAATGGAATAGATTATTAAAATTAGCATAGCCTACTTTGCAAAATACTCTTTATCTGATTGGTAAGTGTTAAAATTCCCTTGGAGCCCTGAAAAATCATCTTGAAATTGCATTCTTAACCTCTCTTTCTGACACTTGTCTGCTGTAGACCTCTGCTTGGCTGACAAAGTGTAAGCATTGAAATAAACAGAATGAATTACTGCTTCCTCACAAGAACCCTGTCTTTCAACTTAAATAAAATTAGCTCTTTGAAGTTAACTAATATATATATATATATAATATATGTAATATACATATATATTATATATCTATATATATTTATAATATATAATATATATGTAAAAATATATAATATGTAATATAAATATATTACATATATAAATATATATTATATAATATGTAATATATATACAGAGGGTGCCAAAAAATGTATACACATTTTTAAGAAAGAACAAAAATATATTAAAATTGTAATACTCAATATATAACAATAACAAAAGATGAATACAAGTCGCATTTGACTTCTGAAATTACAAGGTGCTCAAAGTGGTTACCATCAATGTAATTTTAATTTTAATACAGTTATTTTCCTTTCTTAAAATGTGTATACATTTTTTGGCACCCTCTGTATATATAATATATAATACGTTTATAATATATATTATATATATATATATAAAGCATATTTTGGTGTATATATATATTCCGGAGATACCAAAAAATGTATACACATGACTTGTATTTGTTAATTTGTTATCGGTATATAAAGAGTATTACAATTTTAATGCAGTTTTTTTTTCCTTTCTTAAAATGTATATACATTTTTTTTGGCACCGTGTGTGTGTGTGTGTGTGTGTGTGTGTGTGTGTCTTCCAGTATCCAGCTTAATTGCTGGTGGGAAAGTGGTCTTCTCTTGGGAATCCAGGTTTCACCCCAGCTTGCCTCAGCTATTTCTTTTGTTTTATTTTTAGATCTCCCTTGGGAGAGCCAGTCTGCACTCCTCCCTATTAGACCCTCAGTTTCTCTTAAAATGACCTGGACTTGTTCAGGGTACCTTCTCTTTTTGGAAGCTTTAATCTATGGTAGTATGTTGACATTCTTTCACTATTCACATTCAGAATCTCTTCAGTCCTTAACTATACCTCTGATCAGCTCTCTACTCGAAGTACTTTCCTACTCTGTGTAGTAGAAAAACTTCTTAAGCAGTGGAATACATTCATACTTATACTTGGGAATACTAGCAATCCAGACTGCCTTGATGTGTACAAATGAGACCTAGAAGAACTCATCATGTAGAGGGATAAACTGATGATAACCAAAAAGTATAAGACAGATTTAGGTACTCACCCCCACAGTAATTCTGAGGAGGAAAAAGTTAAATACACTTGAGAGAGTTTAAAAACCTTTACAAAGAAGGTAATTTGCGCTGTGTGGCTTTCTAGAGACAGAGTACTCAGTGGGCAGGATTTGTCTGGAGAATAGTGAGAATTTCAGTGTGGGCAGAAATAAAGTATCCTATGTGGGAGGTCATCCATGACAGACTGGGAAAAATGGCACTTGATTTAAAAGAACTTTGCTAGCCAGATTTAGGAGATAGAGTTTACCCCAAAACTATAGATGGGAGACAGTGTAGAACACCTAGATTTGAGTAATCACAATGGAGACGTCAAATGGAGCCTTTTTCCTAGAAATTATAAACTCACTTAGACTTCAGCAAGACTCCCAGGATCATACCAACAATTATAGAGGGCATCCAAGGAAAAGCTGTGTGTCACATCTGATGATTTCTGATTTTTTACTCACTGGTGTTTGTGCTTTTGAGTCAGTTTGGAATTGGTTGCTCATGAATATTCATCAGAAGTCATGAGGGAGTGTTGATTAAATTAACACTAGGCCCAATTGGAAGTCAACATGTTTTATAATGGTCTTCAAACAAACAGCCAAGTTGCAATTTAAATAATTATCAATCGTATAACTAAACTTCCTTCAGTGTCAGAATACAATGCACCTTTCTAATGCTGGTTGGAATTGCTGGCAATGTGGGTTATCAATGTGGGTCATGCTTGGGGATTTCAGAGAACTTTATTTTCTCAAGAACTAAGATCTGGGACAATCTTGATGTGGAATAGGGAGGAATGAACTTTGGATGAGTTGAAGAGTCAAAATTTAGAAACTTCAAATTTGAATGACCAAAAACGCTGCAGACCTTTGGAGAATGGGGGATGTATTTTCTTAACCTAAGGAATGTATGCTTTTGTGTTGCTTTTTTTGTGTTGCTTTTGTTCTTCTTTCAAAAGAGGAACTCTCAATTTTCTGATTAATTAAAACTCCCTACATAGGAATTCATTCAGGTTGAATATCCTGCTTGCATGAAAAAATATGTACTTTTATTTAAAAGTTACAATAAAAATACCAGATTTGAATACAGATAGGTTAGTCCACCTAACCTGCTTGCTTTTCATGTACCCTCCAAGCTAGTTCGGCTGGATCCCAGGATTTATCCTCCAGAAAAGTTTGCTGTCTTAATGCCTATTTTTGTGATGTTCCCATGTTTCTAGACAACTGGACTCACTTCTGAAGGCCCATTACTGAGTTTCCTCTTGGTGCTCACTGACCTCCTCAGACCGACATTCTGCAATTGTTCCTCCCTCTGTGCTCCTAGAGTACTTGGTGCATCCTTTCATGATGGGCTTTATCACACATCTGAGGTCTTTGTTAGGCTGTTGGCCTCTCTCTTACTTAGACATGTACTCTTCTGACTGTATCCTAATCTTACAGGGCCATGTTGCCTGGTTTGTGTTAGCTTTTCAACAAATGCTGAATAAAGGGGAAGATTAATGAGCAATATCTCTTTAATCTTGGGCATCTGACTTATTAACATAATGTATGTCTCACCTTTTGTCTTGCAGAGGATCAAATTCCCAGGGGCTTCCCTACCATTGACATGGGCCCACAGTTGAAGGTGGTTGAGCGTACACGCACTGCCACCATGCTTTGTGCAGCCAGTGGGAATCCGGATCCAGAAATCACTTGGTTTAAAGATTTCTTACCCGTTGACACAAGCAACAACAATGGCCGTATTAAGCAGTTACGATCAGGTAGGGTCTTGTTACTGTTTCCACTAACTCCTAGAGAATTTTTTTTTTTTAGCCTTCTCTCTCTTGATTTTTAATTTAATTTTATTTATTTTTAATTTTTAATTATTGATTTTTCTCCCTCTTCTCTTTCTCTGTTATTTAATGTGTTGTCCATGTTTGTGATGTCATAGCCTGTTTCAGAGTCTGTCTTTTTTCCTTCTCTCTGTGTTTTGCAGCTTCTGTTTAATCCACATTGCTCACTGCTGTGACTGTATTTTTGATAATTTTTTTTAATTTACTGCTTTTCCGCAGTATTTGATGGATCCATTTTCTTTCTTTCTTCTTTCTCTGTTTTCTTTTGAAACAAATGTATTTCAACATTGGACTTCATTCAGAACTTGCAAGGAGTTCCAATGGTTATATCCATTAAAAACCAAAATGTTCATATGAAACACTAAAATTATTTAATTTTATTAAAGTGTGTTTTCTCTGCCGTTTCTACATTTGAATTCATCAAAGTACCAAAGTTTAGTAAGTTTTGTCACACCTGCTTTCTTTTCACTGATACATAAAACACAGAAATGTTATCTCATGAGTAACCAGATGTATTTTTTTAAGTCTTTGACAAAGTACCAAAGAAAGGAGGGAATTTTTATTCATATTATTATTGTATTATTGTGAGTGAGCTTTTTTTACACATTAGCCACAGTAGTGTGCGCGCACACTGAAAATTTTTGAACCCTCCAGTGACTGGATCTACAGAAGTCTGCTTTTGGTGTAGACTCCAGCTTTTGCTGCTTTCTCTCTCTCTTTCTCCCCGTTGCCCTTTTCTCCCTCTCCCATCCCCATCTCAAGTTTATTCCTTTGCTCTCATTAGATTAAAAATAGAGATAATTCTAAATTTCTTAAGTTTTAGAGCCTGCCCCTAGTTAATTTCATGGGGACATTTACTAATAAACTGTTTACTTTGCTATTGGTAGTAATATTGATGTAGAATTCTAAGTTGTTTAACTGCCTGTCTTCCCAGAATTCTCAGCTTTTGACCTGTCCTGTGATGTTAAAGCGTCTTGTTAACTGCCTCTTTTGCTTGTTGTCAGCAGAATTGTGTAGATTAGCATTCTGTTATTGTAAATAAAGAAGTAATTATTCACATGTAACATAGATATTTAGTATATAAAGCTTTAACTCTGAAAAATTTGTACCAAATTATAAGGAATATAATAATATTTTTATGCTGTCTTTCTTCTCTCCGTATTTAAATCTCCAGAATCTATTGGTAAGTGCTTAGTTCTGAAGCGCACTTCACCCCCACTAATTTCCATATTCAGAATATTATTATTATTATTATATTATTATTATTAATAAAATGCATGGCATGCATTTTACTAACTGTCAGAGTAGACACCAGATCTCCGTAGTGGCGCGCACACGCACACATCCACAGAATTGTTATTGTAAGAACACTGTATAGAAAAATAAAATAGTACACAAGTTATATCACACAAATATAGCATAGTAAGTAGCATAAGATATCCAATCAACAGTGTTTGTTTCTAATTAGTCTTTAGTATTTTCTAGAACAGTATATATATATATGCATATCTATATATATACTTAAATAGATTAGTCAGAATTTTTCTAAATTGTCTTTAAAAATATTGTTTAGTCCTTTTTTTTTTTTCTAAGAATATGAGGCATATAAGATATAATTCTAACCCTATATGACCCCAGACCTAAGAACTCAGTTGCTTCTCTGAGAAAGGCAATGCTGCCTATTGTGGTCTTTGCCCTCTGTGGTATAATGCAACTTGCTTTTACGATCTCATAATACTATCTAATATATTCCTGTTTTACCAGTATAGCAATTCAAGTTTCTTTTAAGACCTTATTTAATTCTGTAAATCTAATTTAATTCTTCTCCCCAGCCCTAGCCTCCTTCTTCTCGTACTAATGCTTCTTCTTTCTAATCTTATTTGCATTCATATTATCCACCCAGGTGGTACACCAATAAGAGGTAAGAGTGCTGAACTAACGTTCACAGAATGATCTTACTCATTCTTTCTGTCCTTTCATCATTTTCATCTTTGTCCTGTTTTCAGAATCATTCCAATAATGTCCATCAACTTCATAGTTTTTGTTTTTTTTTTCTTCGTATGGTTTGGTTATGATCAGTGACTCTCATATTGTGAATTTTCCTTTCCTTTCCCTTTTTCTCTTTGTTTTGTTCATTTCTTTCTTTATGAAAATGATTATTTAAGTTGTGATATGCTTCAAAGAAAGCATATCCCGGTCTTTAGACCACAGACCAGTCACAGCGTACCATCTGTCCCTCTTTTTTTTCCTTTTCTTCTTCTTCCTTTTTCTTTTTTTTTCTTTTTTTTCTTCTTTTTCCTTTTTTTTTTTTTTTTTTTTTTTTTTTTGTCCAACCGGAGAAAAAAAAAAGATCATTTTTTTCTTCCTTAGCTGTTCTTGTTCTGGACCAAAGCCAAGATGGTCTGGAGAACAGTGGCAGACATGCAGAAGACAGCCTGGAACACCTGCTTTTTGTCTTTATCTTTCAGAAGGTTTTTGCTTTTGTTCTTCAATTCTTTTTTCTCTTAATGTCTTAAAAGTCAAAGAATGACTCCCCTTTCCACCTGATCCCACTCGCCTACAACCTGACAGCAATGCTTTTTTCCCCCACTTACTTTTTTTCTTGGATTACTCGCCTCTGGATTTTTGGATCTTCTGTCCTTCAGGCTTTGGAAACAAAAAGGTGCTCAGAATTCTTGGTGGTATGTGGTATTGCTGGTTTTTCATACTTTGACTCAGTGTTCATTTCTTTTATAATCCTTTTGTATTTTTCTTGGGGTTTTGTGACACCACACTGCTAATCCCACTGGTGGATTTTGATGGGTGTCTTAGGGGATCTGTCCCGAGGTCCTCAAGCAGTGGTTGGTTGGCTCTTCCTTGCTGGTGTAGGCCGTGCTTTTTAACTTTTTTAAAACCTTCTAATTCAACTACTCTTTGTTTTTCAGCAAACGTAATACATGATTGTAAGTCGTGGCAAACTGTCTTTCTTTTCTTAAAAATCTGCATGTCTTAAGGGAGTTTTGTTTCTTTAAGTAATATTTTCATAATATATAATGACTAATTTTAATTTTTTGCTTTGTGCAGCCTTTTTGTACTCGCTGCGTATTTTTGGCTTTCTTCAGCAGAAGACTTTCTTGAAAACCCGGCCTGGGTTTTTTTGAGCGTACCTCTCTTTTGCACCACTTTTGATACCAAAATGAAACAAAACAAAACCAAAAATTAATCTTTTGTTTTATTTAAAAGCCATACTTCCTTGAAGCAGTCTCACCCATCTTCATTTTATTAGTCTAGGAAATAAGAGTGTTAATTATGACTAGAATTCTTGCTTGGGGAAAGAGATATTGTTTATTTATTGCTAGCATTGATGATGTAAAAAAAAAGAAATAATCTTTATATGTTTTTCTCATCGCATCATTTTCTGTCTGTGCACCTTAGCAAGAGATTGAATCGACGTTGAGTGGACCTTCGCTTTGCAGGGCTTTTCATATTGTTAAGAGGTTTAGTTTTCTGAACTGAGAAAGCCTTCTCTGACCATCTTTTTGGCAATATATTTTATATCCATACAGGCGCCCTTCAGATCGAACAGAGTGAAGAATCTGACCAAGGAAAATATGAGTGTGTTGCCACCAACAGCGCGGGCACTCGCTATTCTGCCCCTGCCAATTTATATGTCAGAGGTAGGAGTGACATAACCCTGGCATCGTTTCTTCATTCAGGCTCAGGGAGAGTTGAGATACCCACAGGATCTGTGTTGTGATGTCAGGATTTAACAAGATGATAGTTAACGGTAGCTGAAGCAGTTTAGTAAATAGAGAATTAAAAATTTTAACTGTGTTGTTAAAAAAAATTTGATCACTTTTGAATAAAATCTGCCCTGAGTCTTAAAGTTTGTAAGTATATTTGCATTTTTACTTCTTGATTTCTGTTTTTACTGCCTTGGTTGAACTATGCTTTGAATTTGTTGGAGGTTTTCTTCTTCTTTCCCTTCTTTTTTTTTTCTGTTGCTCTTTCTCTTCTGTTTCCTTTTCAAACCCTGAAATAATTGCTTGGTGTGCTACTAATCAGTTCTCTGTGCAACTCCAAGCCTAAAGGTGTTAATGTCCTCAGGACCTCTGCTGTGGAGCTGTAAGGATAAAGCTGCTACTGAAAAACCAAAAAGCGCTACATGCAAATAGCACAATTGTATTTTCTTTTATATATATATATATATATATATATATATATATATATAACACGTTATTATGCATATGCATACATCTATGCATATATATACACATATTTTTTTAAATTATTGAGTTTCTGAAAAGTATAATCTTTTGATTGCTATAGAATACTGATTGTATTTTAAAAACTACTATTAGTTGTCCCTGGGATAAGAATGAATGTGGATACATTCCTATTTTCTTATAAGTAATAGCAATGATTGAATTTTGAGCTTATGAAAGGTTGCGCCTTTCATTTCAACTAGAAAGAAGTATTTCTTCTTCCCTGGAGTTTTCAAAGCCGGTTCCTGTAGTTTCTTTGTCCAGTGAAAATGCTCTTATTACAGGTCTACATGTCTATGAATAACCACAAAAGGCGTGGGTGGGGATGGGCATAGATAAAAGACAGACAGGGCTTTAAGTTACAATAGGATAGGTTCCCGTAGGATAATATCTAGCTTGATTTTGAAATTTTTGTTTGAAATAATTTTGTTTCCATGGGGATGTTTCTCTCTCCTATGTTTCTCTGGACCCTGGTGTGGGAAAATATGAAGAAAACCATTTCTTCTCCAAATTCTTTGAAAGTCCTTAATCCTTTTTTTCACAATGGTGACCTCCTTTGCTGCATGAGGCATGTGTATCTTCTTCAGTGGAAAAATTTCAAAATGATGCTAGTTATTGTTTCTAATATCGTGTTAGTCGGTGAGGTATTGCTAACTTTTTCAGCCGAGGTAGGAAGGATTAACTAAAGCAAGTAAAAATGTTCAAGTAGCAGTTGAAAGCCTTGATATGGCCTTTTTACTCTCTCTGTGTTTCCCTTGTTTTTCTCCTTTCCTCATTTCATTGTGTTCTGCATCAAACCCCCTACATCCCTCAGAGCTGCGAGAAGGTTGGTGTGTTTTTTACTTTTTACCCACCTTACAAAACTATTAATTAAACCAATAACAAAGAATACAAATGAAATGAATGTAGCTGCATTGTGGTCTTCCTTTGGTTAATGGTATATTTTAGCAGAGAATGCCCTGGCTATGGCTTCCGATGCTTGCTGGTGGTATCTAACTGTGGTGCATGATGGGAGAGAACGTACCTGGGTGCATGGTAACTGGTAACACTTAACTCTCTCAGGTTCCATGAACCTGGTCAGTGTTCCTGCTTTCCTTCTTGCTCCACTCTTCCCGTCTCCTGCCCCACCTTTAATTTCTGTCTCACAAGGATGCCTGCTGCCCACAGAATGACGTTTTCTAGTTGTTCCCCTAATCCCAAGCATGAAGACTAAACTCTCCTCCATTTTTCTTGATGTGTTCTTTGACACCTCAGAGTCTACACTGGCTCCTGCTTGCTTTGTGGAACCTGTGAATTGGCTGCAGGAGGCATGCTTAGCTCTCTCTTTACTTCTCCTATGCCTGTTGTTCACCCATGAGGCCATCGCAGTGATCCCTCTTGAATCAACGGAGGTTTATTTCAGCCTTAAGTGCAGCCAATAAGTTGATGACAGAATTATTTGCTTATTACCTCTTGGGGTTATGAGGTTGTTTGTTTATTAACTTATGATTTGAAAAACTACTTTCTTATCAGTATTTAGGCTATGCTCCTAATGATTACCTCTTGATCTAAGATACTCATGGTGTAAGGTTTTGCCAGTAAAAGCGCAACATGAAACCCATTCGTCTCTGACCCTCTCCTTGTACCATGTCCAAGATACATGTACTTAAACACACATAAACATGCAGAATATCTGAAGCAGGAACACTGAACTGTAATTGCTTGGTAATTTTTTTCTGTGTTGTGTTGCTTTAATATGGCCTCTTCTCTGAATGTCATGTCCCATTGTATGTAGATGCAGCGTCCCTCCATTTGAATGTAGGCATAACGAGCCTCTCACTAGATGTTGTCATCATCAATGTTGTTTTACTTGAGATACGAACTGAATGGAATTCTGAATGTGAAATACCCAGCTCCCTTTCTAAATCTGCAATCCTCACCTTTGACAACCAAGCTTTATCTAATATCTTTTTTTATTGTCAACCCTATCGTCCCCTAAATTTCTGTCTCAATCCCTGTACTGTACCTCCTCCCTTTGTGATTAGTTCTGTTACCCTGTTATTTCCTCCTCTGTCCTTGTCATCTGGGATCCCAGCCTTTCCCATTGTCCTAAGCACGGGCCTTGAGACTTCATCGTGTGCATGCTTTGCATGACCCGATCTGATATCTCTACGGGCGTTGGCTTTGTTTCTTCTTCTGTGACTGAAAATCGATCTGTGTGTATATTTCTGTGTGCGTTCCAGTTTTAGTGTGAGGTCTTGAGGCTGCATCTACTCTGAGTCTGAAAGCAAACAAATTGTACTTTCAGTATCCTCTAGATGATGTTTTCCAGGGCTGTGATGTGATGGTGTGGTCCCACACATGCATTCACAGCAACTGGAAGTGCACAGCATGGAAGTTGGTTTTGATACCCAACTTAAACCTGCTGGTGACCTTCCGGCCCCCTTTTCCACATATACATGCATGCATAGAATCATTGTTATATGCTTGGATGTATATGTTTGTGTGTTTATCTTATGCATGATGTTTGTGTATTGTTAGTTTGTAGATAGTTTCTTTGTGGGGCCCTTGTAGGTCTGAATCTATTTTTGTATGAATGTGTCTAAGATATCAATGACTAAAGTAAATAATTTTTTTGTGTTATAGACACATACCATACTTGTATGGTCTGTATTATCCACAGATTTTCTTTCTTTTGTTTTTGAACAATCCACAATATGTTCCAGTTGTTTAATTGTGTCTCTACAGTGCATGTCATGTGTTTAACAAGCCATTTTTTTCTTGCTTTGTATATTTTATCATCTTCCCTTGTGTTTTCTTCTAGTTCGCCGTGTCCCACCAAGATTCTCTATCCCACCCACTAATCATGAGATCATGCCAGGTGGAAGTGTTAATATCACCTGTGTGGCTGTGGGGTCACCGATGCCTTATGTGAAGTGGATGTTGGGGGCAGAAGATCTGACACCTGAAGATGATATGCCAATAGGAAGAAATGTCCTAGAACTGAATGATGTAAGACAGTCAGCAAATTACACCTGCGTTGCTATGTCAACACTGGGTGTCATTGAAGCAATAGCACAGATCACTGTCAAAGGTATGCTCAGTGGTTCATGCTTTGAGAGTCTGGCCACACTCAAGTCACCTAACAAAGTCTATCCTTGGAGTTTGAAAATGAATCAATTCATTGGTCAGTGTTTCAGATGTCACAGTCTAATCATATCTATGGTATCATATAAGATACACATATCTATTGTAGGCAGTTTCTCTCTTAAAAGTACTGGCAGCCTAAGCAGCAGAAATCATCAAAATATTTAAAAACAGGCTGGACCCAGGCACTAGCCAGCCAGAATGAGGAATGCTTGACCCAATCAACCATTATGGAAGGACTGATACATACAAGTTTCATATTAATACAGAACCTTGCTAAGAGTCACATGATACCAAACTCCAAATAAGTGTTAATAAATGTCAAAAACCCTGAAGACAAAGGGGAAAAAAAAGATAGTTGCAATTAACATGATCAGATCATAGATGCTTTAAAATTTTTGATGGACCCTACCATTAAAAATCAAAATGCAAATGCATTTATATTGTTTTAGTTTTATCTTTCACCTTATATTAATGACGTGCTCAAGAAATATTCTGTTCTTCAAAAAAAGTGAACTAAATATAACCAAAGTACCATATTCCACAAATATTTTTAAATCAAAGAAAGAAAAAACTGAGTGCGTGTGGGTACCAGTTGTTTTTACCCAGTGTTTATAGAATTCTAGAACACTTGCAAAATGGATCAGACTGAGGGTGACTTGAGGTTTCTGCAAATATCTGGAAGTATTGTAAAATGAACACAAATTATCTCCTCTTTTTAGGAAGTTTGATCCTAACAAATGCAACACACATGTTATAGTTGCATATCTCCTATTGAGCACATATATCAGATATGTGCTACATAAAACCAATCATGTGACATGAGAAGAAGGTACACATCATTGTGAACATTTAGTCTTTTAAAATAGTAATGTGATATTGCGTACTCTTAACTGCATTAAGCATACTTATCCATGCATTGCAGATACTGTGCAATAAAGGCGACTTAGATATCTGTTCAATATCAATAAACACACCCTTAATTAGCAATATTTTTACTTGCCTTAAAATTTCAGAAAGACAACTAGGGAAAATTTGGATCATGTACTTCCTTGAAAAATGTCAGGCCAGAATATTTAAATAAATGTCTTTTTATTATGTTTTTTTTTTTTAGGAAAAGCCTTTGGTACAATATTATCTTTCTATATATTTCTTAGAGTAATATGCAAATAGTGAATCACCTTTCTCATAATAACCATTTCACCTTTACATAGTTGAAGGTTTACTGAAGACCATCAAAAATTTAAAGGCAGAAATCACATTAAACTCATATTTTGTTCTATTGTAATTCTTATCTTTACTTCCCTGCCTTTTGCTGTTTCCCTATCCTCTCTGCCTCAAAATAAATAAATAAAATGTAAGGGTGACTCTTGAAGGTGAAAAGTGAATCAGAACAAAAGGAGCAACTTGAAGAGAGGGAGGAACATGGGCACTGACTCATTAATTCAGTTAGTCATTGAACAATGCTTATGGAAAACCTCCGTAGAGCCAGGCAGTGTTTAGGTTACAGGGGACCCAAAAGTCATCAAGTACAAGTTTGCTACTCTTGAAAGCTGCCATTCTAGGGAGCTCTGTACTTTTTGCCTTTATGTTGATGAGGAAAAAGGTACTAAAGGGATGATTTCTGAGTGTTGCCTTCAGATGTTTCTCCAAAGAGTCAGGTGTGCTGGATTTTCCTCTAATAACTCTACCTTTCAGATTCTTTGTTGAGGGGAAGGCACTTAAATATGAGGTCGCTAACGCAGATGGATTGTATTCTCAAGAGGTAGTATTTTGAGGTGTGTTCTTCTGCTAAAAGGGAAAAAAAATGGATCTCTAAAAGATGGACTTAATTGCAAATATTTGCCTTGTAGCTATTATCTCAGATATTCTGATGTTGAATATACCATACACATTTTGACAATAAAATACTTTAAAAGTGATTTGTGAATATGCTTTAATTTAGTTGTTCCAACAATTTTTGAGTAGTAAGTAAAAAACATGAACTTGAAATGAATTAATTTGAAATTACTATTTTTTCTTTAAAAATTTTGGTTAGATTATTTATCATAAAATTATAACAATGTTACCTGTGTTATATAGCTGGAAAACAATATGGACATAATTCTTCCATCGCACTTTATACCATTCCAATATATTCCAAATTTTGTTCTTTTCAATGTTTATTGGTATTTAGTTATATCATTTATTCGTTGAAGCAAGGGGCTAATTGGCCAAGCTTATAGTAATAATAATAATTGCAACTAATGTTTTTTGAGGGTGCCAGATACATTCTAAGAGCATTACTGGATTAGCTCATTAATCTTCACAGTAAACTCATGAAATAGAGTTACCCAACTGTACAATTCCAATAATAGAGTTTTCCCCTATTTTTCACATGAGAAAACTAAAGAAAAGAGAGGTTAGGCAGCAGACCCAGCATCATATAGCTAATATGTGCTGAATTTGGATGCAAGCCCCAGAATACAATGCTGAAATGCCTAACAAAGTGTGATTTGTCTCCTCTTCATGTCTTACTGTACTTTCCTGACTGCTTAGAATACTAGTATTTGCTATAATTTCATCAAATTAAATCTTTAGTCGATACATAATTCCGTCATTCCGTTAGCAGAGTCTGTGGAACATCTTAGAGGTGATGGGCAGTGACTTCTTTTTTTTCTCCCCTCAAGCCTTACCCAAACCTCCGGGAACTCCTGTAGTGACTGAGAGCACAGCTACAAGCATCACGCTGACGTGGGACTCGGGGAACCCTGAGCCTGTCTCTTACTACATCATTCAGCATAAACCTAAAAATTCGGAGGAACCTTACAAAGAAATTGATGGGGTGGCGACCACACGCTACAGTGTCGCTGGACTAAGTCCCTACTCGGATTATGAATTCAGGGTGGTAGCTGTCAATAACATTGGGCGGGGGCCTCCCAGTGAGCCCGTGCTAACACAGACCTCAGAGCAAGCACCATCCAGTGCCCCACGGGACGTCCAAGCACGGATGTTGAGTTCAACCACCATCCTGGTACAGTGGAAGGAACCGGAGGAGCCAAACGGACAGATCCAAGGGTACAGAGTTTATTATACGATGGACCCCACGCAGCACGTCAACAACTGGATGAAACACAATGTAGCTGACAGCCAAATCACTACTATTGGCAACTTAGTGCCCCAGAAAACATACTCTGTCAAAGTCCTGGCTTTTACCTCAATTGGAGATGGCCCTCTTTCTAGTGACATACAAGTCATCACTCAGACAGGAGGTAAGTCTGGTTCTGGATGGGGGAGTAGGACAGGAGGGGGAGGAATTAGTGCTAACAAGTGGGAAGTGCAAAACAAAGAACAAAGGTAATATGAATTTTAATTTTTGAGACAGCATTTTTAAGTGAGGGGTTAAGATAAGGCATCTAGGAAGGAAACAAGCATGGATACCTGAAAGGCCAATAGTTTGAAGTGGAGGGATGCCTTTAGCATCCTTTCTTTTTAATTTGTACCCAAATGACTTGTCCACTTTTCTGCATGAGATGGATGAAGACGTCCTGTTTTATTTGAAAGCAAAAGAACTATGCTTTTTAATACTAGTAACTCTGATAGGATAGGCTCAAAAATCATTTAATTTGAGAAAGGTTTAATGGTTCAACATAAAGTTAAAAATAAAACCATTTGTCAAGGGGCTTTGGATCTTTAAATATTATAGCTTATATTTTCCAGGAAGCTACTTGCTTAAAAATAAATATTCTTCTAATTTTTTTTCCTTTGTATAGCCTCAGGGGTGAAGGAAGACAGTTAGGAAGATCTAAGATCAAACTTTGGGGTCTGATTCACCCATTTTATTGAGTGCTAGAGCAGACACCAAAGTATTTTATAAAGAAAAACTTGGCCCTGCCAGTGGTTTTATTTTAATAAGAGGATATCAAACCCCTGGGTCTTTGATTTAGAGTGATGAAATTTGCCTTGGGTTGGGAGTATAACATAGTCTGTTCTTAAACTTCTGAGAGCTATTCATTTGACTCATTGTGTTGATGCCCCTTAAACGTCCATTAATCTATGAGTTTTTGGCAGCATGCCATTGGTTTGTTCTGAAAATCCACATAAGAACTGTGTTATTGGAGATGGTATCTATAATCTGTAGGTGTGTAATTCTTTGGTAATATTGGGAATGAATTAATGAATTTTTTTGGGTGCCATAACTAGTAAACCTGTTTAATCACTGACTTACTTTCATGTCATAGGTAAATGTAATCAGTCATGTGATTCTTAAAGCCTATTTGCCCTGGCTGCTAGAAATGTCAGGACATATTTACAGCCTGCCTGCCTTTAGTTTATTTTCATACTGTTAATTGTTTCTAAGTGGTTTGTCCATAGATTTATTATTTTTTCTAATGGTATGAAAGAACTATAAAAATATATTTTACCACAATTGCACCAAAACCATCCATTTTCCCTACTTGGTTTTTGCACCTGTCCATTATTTGTCTGCTCTGCTAGTATACAAAAAAAAAAATGTAGATTAATTTTTTCATAAGCTTTGCATTGGAAAATAGAAATCTGTGAATCGTATTCTTTTTCTTGATTAAAAGTGGTCAACTGTTATGAGATTTTTTCTTATTATACTGTCTTAGCAGCTCCATAACCATTAAAAGATATAAGAAAGTATATGAGAAGAATATATCTGTATAACACACTTTTAGTTTGTCTGATTTTTCAGCAGTGATATTTTAAAAATCCCTGGTTTTTGAGCAACATAACCAGGGTTTGAATCCCTGTCTACCATTTTTAGCTCCGTAACCTTGGACAAGTTACTTTGTCTCTCTGAACTTTAGTTTTCTCATCTAAAATAATAACCACCTCATAAAGATTAGGGATTCTATTTGTTTTCTAGGGCTGCTATAACAAAATACCATATACAGTGTCACTGAAACAACAGGAATTTATTATCTCTCAGTTCTAGTGGCTAGTACTCCATCAAGGTGTCGGCAGAATTGGTTCCCTCTGAGAGGCGTGAGGGAGGTTCTGAGACTTTCTCCTAGCTCCTGGTGGTTTGCTGGCAATCTGAGCTGTTCCTTGGCTTGTAGAAGCATCACCCTGATTTCTGCCTTTATTGTCACATGTCATTCTCCCTGTGTGTGTGTCCCTGTGTTCAAGTTTCCACTTTTTATAAGGATACCAGTCATATGGATTGGGGTCCAGACTAAGGATTTTATTTTACCGTATTTGCCGGCGTATAAGACGACTGGGCGTATAAGACGACCCCCTAACATTTCCACTCAAAATACAGAGTTTGTTATATACTCGCCATATAAGACTACCCCCTCTTCCGCACACCTTCCACACACCAAATAAAAGGTAAAACAATATCAGATTTGATTTGGCCCACTGAAGTGCAAACAAGCGTATTGTATTTCGTGTCACCACATAACCGTTTTGGTGATGTTGAGCCACCATGTCTGCTACATGTTTTTCGAGTTCTAGCCAGTGTGGGGTGCCTCTTCTTAATGCACACTTACCCCTTGGCATACTCTTTAATGCTTTCTCATTTGATTTCCAGTCCCGAACCATCTTTTCTGTTACTCCATATTGTCTTGCAGCAGCACAATTATTATTTTCCTTAGCAAAATTTATAACTTTCAGTTTAAAATTTGCATCATACTTCTTTCTTTTGGCTGGTGCCATGATAGGGATGATAGGGGTTTGACTGGTCGACATTTTCTATGCTGTACTGTACAATGGTGCAGTATTGTGGTTGGCTGTTGGCTGTATACAAAGCCTGATTTGATTGGTCCCTGCTCCCTGTTTGCCCGCCCTGTCACTATAGCAGTCTGGTCCACCCTTGCGTCAGCATCTCCCTGGGACCTCACTAGTGCGCAAGTGCGAGCTCTTCAACATTCTAACAGGCACCATGATAGCGCAAAATCGCGAATCTTCAATGCATAATATGTAAAGAAATATACGGTAACCCGAATTACCACACTCGCAAAATCGCATAACAGCCGAGCATACACCCAGCAGCGCTGCTGATGCCTGAACGGTATGTGGAATGAAGTGGGCGGGCATCGGGAGGCCACTATGGCACGGGGCAAGCACTATGGGCAGTCTATCTGAAGTGTACCTGGCGTATAAGACGACCCCCCACTTGGAGGCATATTTTTCAGGGCCAAAAAATCGTCTTATACGCCGGCAAATACGGTTAACTAATTATATCTACAACAACCCTATTTCTAAATAAGGTAACATTCTGATGTTCTGGGGGATAGGAATTTAACATAATTTTTTTTGTGGGGCACACTTAAACCCATAACAGTGCTATAGATCAGATAAATGGATAGAAACATTTTAAAACTTGATAAGTAATATACTACTACTACTACTACTAATAATAATAATAATAATAATATCAGGTAAAATATCTTGGACACTCTGCTATAAGCATTGCATGTATTAATTCTTACTACCCAAATTAGGTAGATGTAGAATTATCCCATTTGCCAATGAGTAAATTAAGGATCAGAGAAGACAAAAAAATTCAGGAACTTGCTTCCGGTCATGAGGTTAGTAAGTGAAAAAGCAGAATTTAAATCTAGAACCCTAGATACTTTTAAGCACCACCATTGTCTTTCAAATTAATAATTTGCTAATGTGATAGGTTTAATGCCTACTAGGTTATTGTGCCCACTAGGTGCTCATTAAATGAATAGAGGCAGGAAATACAGCGTGTCTTTTATTTATATCTTTATTTAAGGATTATATAGAATTTACTTCTGAAATACTTGAGGTGGCTGTTAGATCATCCCAGTACATAAGTACATTAAGCCATTTAAATGTGAAAAAAGAAGTTTATCTGAAAGAAGTAGAAGGAATACTGTTTTCATAGAAGGTTAATATACGTAATCATTAAATTTGGTTCTGTTTTCTAACCGCAAATTTAAACATAAAAATCTATGTTTTATAACTTCCTTTTCTGATGACAGGAGGATTTAGCTATCTAAGAAACCAATTAGTCTCTGGAACTAAATTCAACCAAAACATAGGAATCCTTGGGAATCAGGTTTCTCTATTCAGAACACGGAATAATAGACAATAATGCCTTCGGTCACAGTTTATTGAAAGATACAGAACTGATGTTTAAATAGGCCATATTTTGATTTTCTATATTACCAGGGGACATAATGTAACATAAATCATAACTCAGCGAAGGTAGTATTATGACAGGGGCAATTGAGTTAATGTGACCCAGGGACTCAGAACTTAGAAAAATCTAGATGAATGGTCACATACTTTAGAATAGTTGTTGCCAATCTCTGATAGACTACTTTTTTAAATTAAGATATTTCTAAGAACCTTCCATAATAGTTGTACTTTTAATACTCATTGATTGAGAAGATATATGATGACATAATGATTTGTGCCTGCCAAGATCAATAGGCTAAGAAAACCTTCCAAAATAGCACAATGATTTGATCTATTCTCTAGGCTTAATTAACTAAGGCCATTTGATGTTAGTGGACAACTGCCAAATACAATGATGTTAGTTTTGATGTAATTAATGCTGAGCTGATCCTTTTTCTTGTTGCTGACTAGCTAATTCTTAGGACCATTGCTATGCAAAAACATAAACCATTATGAACTATTCTTTTAGAGAGATTATATAAAATTTAAAGACATGATTATTTTCACTGCAATTTTATCTTTTCTCAACCTATGAAAATTTACTAATCAATAATATTTATGAATGTCTCAAGTGTATTTTAATTTCATGTACACAGAGATATAAGTTTTTATGTCTTCTTATTGGAAACATATTCATTTTATTTTATTATCTTTAATTCCTTGGCACTAATATTTTTATTTTTGTTTAAAATCAGATTCCAAAGAAATATATTTAGTAACAAAGTGGGTTTAAAGGGGAAGTTTTCATTTTTGATCTTATTTAAGATTACTGTCACTCATATTAATGTAAATGGAGGATTGATGCAAATTGGTATATTTCTGACAATATAGAAAATCAAAATGGGATCTATTTTGCAGTCAATATTTCTCCTTAAATGTAAATATTAGTATAGTTGAAAATATTAAGTAATTTTTAAATGATTTTAAATGTGAAAGATTTTAGTTAAGATGATTATTTTTTAGAAATATGGTTTAATCTCCCAAATTTTTCGTAGCTTTAACTTCTGGCATTGTAGTCACTTGCAACTAGTTCACCTTGAAAATACGTGGAATATATGGCAATTTACAAGGGAAGCATCTGTATTGTTTTAGAAAAAGATCTCCACTATTTGATAACACATTTGGAAAGGATGTCTTCTTATAAAGTTATCTCATGTAGGTAATTATAAAAAAATAGGGTAATTATATTTATAAAAGAAGTACAAATAAAGCTCTGATAAAGAAATGTAATAAATTACAACTTAAACCTAATGCACTAAGCTAAATGTTATTTGATGTTCATTCTTAATCTGTTAAAGCCTAATGACTTTTTTCTGAACTTTCTTTAGAAACCTTATCTGACCTTTAATTCTTCTTTATACTTAATAGATTCTTGGGAAAAGTCTACTAATTTATATGTGTGTATCTTAATAATACAGGTCTTTGAAAGAAAAAAACATTATATACATTTACTAAGTAAATACTAATCAGTAGTATCAACTTCAAACATTTTGAAAAAGGTAATCCAACTACAAATTATGGGCACTGCAAAATTGTTGATATAAAACTATGACAGAAACACTGTGCTTTAGGTTTCCAGAGCTTTGTAAGTCATTTCAGTAGTGTATGTCCGCAGACCTATTGTATATATCAGCAAACTAAAACAATACCGATTTCCAATAGCCAACATTATGAGCCCAATTTAAGTGCTTTCTCTGAAGAGTTTTAGCAATGAGTTAAAGGAGCTCTGCATATAAATACAACTGTGATAAAATTTAACTTGTTCTTATTGATATTTAATGACAGTTGAGAGTAAGATTTGTGCAGCTGCTTGTATATTAAGAACTTAATTTGTCAATGATATATTTGTTGCACTCACAAATCAGACTCTTTGTTTTGAATTGTGTTTTGTTTTACTACCACTATAATTACGGCTGTTGCTTTTATTGTTTTATTTATCAAAATGCTAGCTATACACATTTTTTTTAAATGTGGCTTACCAAAGTACTAGATATTTTAGCATTAATAGGTTTTCTAGTCTCTGGTAATATTGCATATTTGTAATATGACTAAATGAAATTGTTTAGCCATTTAATATATGCTAACCTTTTTTCTCTTTAGAGATATTCCCTAATTTTTTACTCAAATACTGATCTTTTCTAATATCAGCATTTTAGATGACATGCAGATTTATCCTTTATTTCTTATTCATTCTCCATTCTCTGTCTTTGAGTTGCCTCTAGATATTTATGTAGAGTATAATAGTAGTACTACTCAAATACTTTATGTTGATCAGTGGGATTATAATCTTATTCTAGGGAACCAGTAGCTCATATTTTATTTCCCTGTGGACATTAAAATAACAAAATCAAGAAGGATAGAATGGTGACACCCCTTTTCGGAATATAAGCATTTCTTACATATAGTTTAAAAGAAAAATGTGCATTTCTACTTTTATTTCTTCTTTTTACATCTAAATTCTAAATTTGATTTATGGTCAATGTTATCACATTTTCTTTTTTGATGTAGAATAATTATACTTAAGTTTCTGGATGGGTTCTTTTTATTTGCCCATGAGTTTCTCAGAATTCCAGATATTCTCATAAAATTTATGTTCAGGTAATCGGTGAGGGAAATGATTCAACACAGAGTATCTCTTAAATAAAATGAAAGAATATAGACATAGACAAACAAGAGGAAGTGAATGCTGACAAGTTTGAAGTGTAAAGTCTGTGAGAGCATTAAAAAAAAATGATACATGTGCATGTGTAGAGAGAGGGGAATTAAAAACACAAATATAAATGTTAATAAAACTAATGTAGCCACAGTATTTGGTATAAAAATCCAATTGACTGGTGATGAAGTATTCTCTGTGTCTCCAAGCAGAGAAAATAAATATGACAGTTTGAAGTCCCCTAAAGTGTTTTCTCATATACATATGTTATCATTATTAGGACTAATATGTTAGGGGAATATAAAAGTACATCCATTAATTTCACAGCTGTTTTTATTTTCCTTTGAAGCCTCAGCTTCACTGTGGTTGTTTCAACTATGACTAAATGACCCTGAGGAAGCAATATCTGTAGGTGAACCCCCAATTCCCGAGAAAGTCTGAGTAGTAGCACCTTAAAACATTCATGAGTATAGATTCTGATAGAATATAAAGATCCTTTAAGGCACTGTTCCGCATGCTGCATTTTGCCTGTAGACACATTCCCCCATACAGTGGTTTTCAAATACTTTCAATTAATTCAATCAATTTCCAATTGTTAAAAATTAAAAGAGTTTACCTAGGAGATTCATTATCAACTTCTGGGGAAAACAAGGAAGTGTGGGCAAGACTGGGCCCTTATTCCACAAGGCAGCAATCTCCTGATGGGAACCTCACCCACTTCTTCAGATAGACCAGGCACTCCCTACATGATCCCTGGCCCCACATGGCCTCTGCCCTCATCTAAGTGATCTTTGTGACACCTCTAGGCATTTGTCTTTCTACCACAAGTTTAAAGTCTAGTACATTAATTTCCCCTACAAATTATTTCAAAAGGTATGTGGAAGCGGAGGACGAGGGCCCCTTCAATATTAGTTGAAGAGGCTTACCATTAAGTCATCTGGCCACTACCTACTTTGTCCAGGAATAAAATGGACAGGCAGTACACCCTCTAACACGTTGATGCCCCAATTTGATTCATTATTTAGAAGGAGGGGGCTCTTAATAGAACCAAACAGAATTAGAGTGTCAGATGAAGTTTTTGTCACAAAACAAGGATGAAACATTGAAACCTACTGGAAATTTGTTCAAGACAAATTAAAGGCAAGAAAGAAAACAGTTTAAGTAAGAAAAATTTAATTAGATTTCCAAGATGTTTTCAATCAAGGTCACTTAATTTATTATTAACATTAGGTAGGGAGGAAGTACATAACAAGCAATTATTACCCTGAGTGCAGCCCTTCATTATTATGTTTTTAATTCTTGACAATGCTGTATTGCAGTTTGGTTTAAGTCAGGAGTTATCACAAGGCTTTCTTCTTTCCCAGACTTGTGGAAGTTGGAGGGAAGAAAAAAGGGAATAAAACTAGAGCAAAGAAATGAGTGTACATGTGTGTGTGTGAAGTTTTAGGCTGAGAAAACCTCTCATCATCTGAAGATTAAAATCCAATTATAATCTCCCCATCTTACTATTCTTGGCTTCCATTGCACCTGCCAGTGCTTTTGGTATTTCCCTTTTAGAAATAATGTATTTGCTATTTGCTTCACTATTTGTTTGTTTTCTATTTCCCTTTGTTTCTCCTCTTGCTCTTGATGTTTTATCTTCTTTTGTCTCCACCTCTCAGGCTGAATGACTATGTTAGGTCACCCAGTGGACAGGTACTATTAAAAAAAAAATACACTGTTCAGAAAGTACATTCCTGGAGGCATCAAATTAATGAGTATCTCAAGGCCTGTGATACAAAAAGGGAGAAAAGATGATGAATGCAATTAAAAATATGAAGCACTGATTATTGGTGGCCTTAAGCATCATTCCAAACATGAAGGTGTGTGTGTGTGCACACACACACACAACACATGCACACACACACACAACACATGCACACACACGCGCACACACGCATGCACACACACGCGCACACACGCATGCACACACATACTCATAGGTTAACAGAAAAGACAGTGGAATAAAATGATAATTGTGGTTCCTAGAAACTATTCTGATAGATCCCTCTAGACTTTAATCTCTTTTTAAATTAAAGGCAGTTTTTAAATCATACTACAGAGAGATGGTTACAAAAGGAAAAGAGAGTACTATGTTTTGTTTTTCCAAACACCTTCTTTCTTATAAAAATGATGACTCAAGTATCACTTAAGAAATTTATGTCATACATCAGCTACAAATTACATTAGTTTTATATGTTTTTGAATGTTTATGTTCACTTGCCAAAAACACTTTAGATGTTATTTTCCCCTGGTGTGAAGTACATATTAGTGTTCTTGTTTTTTATTAAATATACACGGAATCCTCATGAGAACTTTGGGGAATATAGATATATGTTCAGCTGTAGCACTTTGAAACATGCCACAATATCAGGGATAATGATCAAACACTTTAATGGGCAGCAAAGCATGGACACCAACCAATCAGAGGAGACATTGGCCAAGAACCACATAAGGATGACTGTGCTAGTGGTGCCTAGAAGTCCATCAGCCTCTTGTATAATGGGTAGAGGGCCTGATTAAGGGGATTGGAGGGACTAGGTATTAATTAAGAGGTTGGGGTTAGTACAGTTATTCTAATACAATATTTGAAAAAGGTGTTTTCAACTGGATAGATGTCCCATTTGTTATTATAGAGGCCCCATATCTGACATATAACTCTTCCAAATTCTCTATTGGATGGATAACATTACTAATAGGAGAATTATAGAAGACTTCCATTAAATTACTATATTTCTAATAATAAGTATATTCTGTAAACTTTTTAATTTGTGTAGTATATTAGCTCTGTCTCATGTGGCACAATATTAAGTTTATATTAAGTCTAGTTATTAAGTCATTTAAGGATTAAAAATAACTATTCGCAAGTGATAGCTTATTATCTCCTTTTTTTTTAACCTCTTTTTTAAAATGTGGATTGGTAAGAAAAAATACTAAAAATACTAAGTGATTCAGGCTGCCTATAGGTTTTGTTAATGCAATGAACGTGGAATTTTATAAACCTAATTGAACATAATTTTGAAAGTAAACTGCAGTCCTAGAGAGTAAGTTTCCCCTCAGTTGTAAAATAGCAATAGCTTTGGTGTATTTATAAGTTGTTATGGTTTAGGCAATATTTATTGCAAGTGCATTATATAAATCATCTCATTGATTACTTACAACAATATTATGAAGTAAAGAATTTTATTATTCTTAAGATTGAATTCAGAGACCGATGTATTCTATATTTGCTAGTTCCATATCTTGTGTAGATATTATATACCACTCAAAGACAAGAACAGTATTCAGAATATTGTTCTTGTTCCTTGAATGGAGGAAAATGGGTTTTATATACACAAGTTTACTTGGACAATGTAAGGGACCTAGCTCTCCATTAAGATGATACACATGGACATGTTTTGAAAGATTTTAACAGATGCACTAACGAAAGAACTTGATAAATATTTATGGTGACGGTAAGCTCAATCTTTTGCCTCTTTGTTTTTAGTACCAGGGCAGCCACTAAACTTCAAAGCAGAACCTGAGTCTGAAACAAGTATTTTGCTCTCTTGGACACCTCCACGGTCAGACACTATCGCAAACTATGAACTGGTCTACAAAGATGGGGAGCATGGAGAGGAGGTAGGACCGTGCTTCTCACCTTTGTAATTATTCAGTACACAGAGGCACATCTCTGCTTTTGTGTACTTGCCCAACTTCTATAAAAAAGGTCATGTATCTGCAGAGGACCTCGGTAGAAAAGATATATCTATCAAAAGAGAAAGTTGACCACGAAAACAGAAAGGATATTTGGAGACTTGCTTGGGGGAAGGGCAAAAAAACAACAACCCCAAAACAGCTATTGTCCCTATTGGAACTATTGTCTCTTCAGGTTTCCAAGTTACTTATGGAAGTATCAGGTTATAAAAGAATATACCCCATAAGACTTGGAGGCTTCTGTTTTTCTCTCCTGCATTAAAGTACTTAAGTTACTGTAAGCATGACTAAAGAAGCTCTAGGCTTTCAATAGATGAATTTGTCCAAGCTGGTTTTGGAGAAAGATGCCCCATTGCAAAAGATCATTTGTGTGCCAAAAATTATTGGATATGAATGTGAGTATACATAAAGTTTGAGTATGTTATGAAAATAACAGTAGTTTGTAGAAGGCTGGAAATTGTTGATAGTCACTGAAAAGAAACAAAAATCAAAATAATAAACACTACATTAACAGGCGCTGTTCTCCGAGTTTCACATATTTTAGCTCAATCATTACAACAGCTCTGAGTCAGCCTTTATTATTAATCTATTTCTTGTATAACAAAATGGAGACACAGAAAAAAGTTAAATATTTACCCAAAGTCTTACACTATTGAATGACAAAACTAGACTTTAAATCTAGGCTGTTTCCAGAGTTTGTGTTCTTAACCATTAGGATACACTGCCTCTTGGATGAACTTTGAATAGATTATAGAAATCAGTATTGAGATCCATTTAACATTTTCAGAAAGAGAATGTATTGTAGTTATGAATACATTTCTCCTGTTACTGTAAATTCCAATAGAGAACATTTGGACAAAAAAGTTAGTAAAACTATATGTGAAAAGTCAATCCACACAAGCCATTTTATTTTACCTCTTAGCATTCTTTATCTTAAAAAGATTTTCACAAAGTTAAACAGTCCCTAAGATCTTACAAGGAATACCTTTTTTAAATATGAGCATACTAAATTAACTTGTGGAACATTATTTTGAATGATATAACAAATTAATGTTACTGTAAATGTCTGTTTTATAACATCGGTTTGAATTGAGCAGAAGGTCCAAAGACCAGGTTCTAAATGCAGTGCTTTTAGATTTAGCTAATGAAGCCAATATAAATTAATCACTTTAAAAGTTATTTAATTAAAATACTGATATGCCTTAAAATTCTCATGTTACAACTATTGGTGTTTTTAATAAGACATAAATCAGCATTAAATTATTTTCAATCCTTACTACTACCCAACCAAGAAACAAAAACAGTAAAGAGAATGGCAGTTTTTTGACAATGCTGTGAATAGTTGAATGATAGACACCTACTCTGCTTTACAATTGTTCATTTTGGGACTCCCTTTTTTTTCTTGTTATTTGGTAAATCTATACATTTTAAAAGCTTTTGTATTTGCAAGTCAGAACACTCTAGGGGTGTTTTCTCTGGTTTTATATTTGAATTCCCCTTAACTGATTTCTGTCTGTGTGAACAGCAAACACATTTGATAAACAGCCTTAAGATTATTTATGCCATTACTAGATTACATATTGGCATGTGTTTTAAGGTTTACTACAGGCTAATGTTCAACCTGAGATTGATTATCCATAGACAGCAATATTTTTGCTAAAACACAAAGGCAAATTTCAAGCATGATATGCAATTATTACATTTGATTAAAGAAAACCTCATTTTAAAAGTCCTCTATGATGTTAAAAGTTATAGAAAAATTTGGTTTTTTCCCTAAATGTAGACTCTATATTCACAAAGAAAGGAAGTTTTAAAATTATTTTAAATCAACCTAGAATAATGATATGGTTTCATATAAATTATCCAGCTTTCTTCAGTAACTAACATCTGATTTTTATCCCATCAGACCTTGGCAATTTTAGTTCTTTTTTTATAGCAACCTCATGTAAACTGTATACTAGTTTCTGTTATTACTTTCAACCATGTTTTCTTTGCCCCCATTTAGATTGCCCAAGGTCGTGGGAGATGAGCTAGACTTCTCTTCAGTTGAAATTGCATATGTTGAGCATACTCCACTGTCAGGGGCAGGTGGCCTTTTCTGTTGTGGGCTATGTCACAGCAAAACATGTGCCTCGAGGGTAGGACACATCCATGGGTGGTTGCCTCTCAATCTCCCTTTTATCCCACGCATTTGGATATTTGTTTCATCATTAGGAAGATCCCTATCTACCCTTATTCCAGTTGCCTTATTTGTTGTAGAAACTTGTCTTTTAAATGCTGATATTTTCATTATGCAATTCCCCTAGCAGAGCCCTTGATATACTATTTTGGTTGTGTGTGTTTGTGTGATATGTTGATGACATTATAACCCCTATGACAAAAACCTGATGTTCTAGGCATTATGATAAATATATACAGCATATATATATATATATATATATATATATATATATATATAT
>NW_017731803.1:1017788-1027658 GCF_001890085.2 Hipposideros armiger | reverse complement strand
TTTTTTTTTTTTTGCCCAAATCTTAATGAAAATGACCAAGCTATCTTGTTACTTATCCACAGCAACGAATTACCATTGAGCCAGGGACATCTTACAGATTGCAAGGGCTGAAACCAAACAGCTTGTACTACTTCCGTCTAGCTGCACGCTCTCCACAAGGCTTGGGTGCTTCTACAGCTGAAATATCAGCTAGAACCATGCAGTCAAGTAGGTGTCTCTCTTTGCTTACTTTCTGCCCATTTATTCACTAGGAGGTGTTGCTGCTTTTATCCCCACCAACAAACAGACCTGCTAATGAATATGCGTCACAGTCAGTTGTCTCTGTGCTAGCAAGCGTCCAACTTTGGGGATTAGCATACAAGTGTGGCCTATGTTGGTTTCAAACTTGGTCCAAACAGTAGGTCCCTTTCTCCTACTTATTAAATTGAAAGACTTTCAGAGACGTTAAGAGACTCACAAGAAAAATAGGTGAAAAGGAAGTTAGATCAACTCCCATTTAATGAATTACACGGTTGTAAAGCAAAATTTAGGTTGAGAACACTGCCAAATAATCAGAGGAGGGCTTAGCAAACTAAAGTGAAGAGCAAACTTTTATCCTTTTAAGCACACAGGTTTCAGCTTAGCCTGCAAACAACTCTATTTCACGTATTTGTTCCTACTCAGAGAAAAGCTCTCCTCTTGTGACTAGTGTTATTAACTCTGCAAGTAGTATATGTGAAAATTTTGTACATTCACGGCAAATCTATATTTGGACAAATTTAGGAACAATGGAATAATCACAAATACATTTGCAATCCTAAATTTTATTTTGTTTCCTCAGGTTCAATTTCTTTTTTGGAACGGTTACCCTAAAGAATAGTTGTGTTTATCTCAATGGGATTTCATTGTGTCCAGGGAAGTTTGTTAAGATTGTTTTTTGTAAAGTATTATATGGGAGATTGTTTTTTATGGGAAGTTTGGTGGCTTACAGTATTGTTTGCTCTTTACTAATAAGTTTTTACAATTAGTTTATTAAACAGCCACTTACCTTGAATTGAATAGTTTTATGGCGTTATTTCCTTAGACTTTTAAAAATATTTTATAAGTGACATGAAATAGATATACAAATGCATTGAATTTTGTAAAGAGGGTGCTTTATTGGCCTAACTTTTAGACCTATCAGCAAACATAAAACATATATATTTTAAAGGACAAATTTCCTTTCATATAAGCAAGTATTTCATCATTTTATTCTTCTGTGGAAACTTGGCATCTTTCAGGTTTTTCTGATAATAAAATTCATATTCTTCATTTTTCTTAAAACATGATTCTTCACATGAAAAGTATTCGGATCCGGTTGCTTAATTCATTAGTAATGATATCTTATTCCTATAACATTTTCTAATCTTTTTAAATCTGAAGCATATAAATAAATGCAATTTTTTATGTCTGTTTTGAATTCCAGGCAGGCTAATAAGTAATATTGTATTAGATGATCCTTAAAATCAAACATTTATTTAATTAAAAGAAATGTGACATGCTTCAATATTATATTTTATATGGTTTACAAAATTGACTTTTTTGCCTGCATGTATATATATGTACTTACATAGAGACAGAATGGACTTTTTATAGCCACACCAAAACCTTCTTTTCTCTTTATTCATTAAAGTGAAAGTTTCAAATAGTGTTGAATGTACTCACAAAATAGAAGGTTCACAATGTAGTGAAAATCAAATCAGCTTTTTAAAGAGAATGACAAATGAGCCCTTGCTGTTACGTGAATAAGTCAATTTATTATGAATAATGATGATGCATTTAAAATAGCTTTATAATTTGAAATATAAGAACCTATAGTCAGAATCAATAAAAAAGATACCCTAGTAATTTTACAAATCTTATTCCAAATTTTGAAGACATTCTTATGAGATTTTTTTTTGGTCAAACAGAGAGCTTTTCATTTTGATTGATTGTAATAAAGAACACAAGACATGTAAATTAAGAAAGACTGATAATCCTTGAAACAATCTAATATATCTGACACTACATATTAAGACCCACAAAGTCTAAGGAAATACTCAAACTATATATTCAAATATAAAACATTAGAAATTATTTACTCATTATACTATATATATTGCCTTAAAAAATATATATATATACATATATATTTATGTGTGTCTTATCCCTCTTGTTTGGTTTATTTTTTAGGAACATATATAATTAATTAGCTTTAAAAATAATTTATGATAAAACCTGCTTTGCTCTTTATTGCCTTTTAACTTCTTCAAGTAATGATATGTTTGGTTAATTTGATGGAAAATAATTATTCAGATGGTGACCAGTTTATTTTAAAATGGACAATAAGATACTTTATCTTTTAACTATTTTTAAGCCCTACTTTATATGAGTAATTATGTTGAAAATGAAAGGAATTATGTACAAAATGAAAAATAAGTCATATCTTTTCCAGATGGTTTTCGGGTTTTTTGTTTTGTTTTATTTTGTTTTTTAATGGTTCTTTTTAATGTCTATGTTATTGACATTTTGTAAAGGATAGATGATTATTATTGATTTTACCAAAATTGCTGGTGGAATCTAATTCTTCACTAGCAATGGTGTCTCAAGAAGAGTTATAATTTTTTAAAAAGCTGAAAGCTGATGTAGGGTAAGTACAAGTTACAGTCAGAATCAACAAGCCTGACATTACTTTCGGGTAGGTAAATCTTGGACTATGCATTTTCATCCTTTATCAATTCTGCATGCTCACTGTATATGGTCTACGGTCAATTTTAGGTTAACATTTTTCGTTAAAACTGGTCAGGCACACTCAGCTTTGCAGATAGAGGGAACCCTTTTATGTTTGTTGGGCTTTTATTTATTTCATTTAAAAAAATGGAATTGGTGAAAGGGCATTTAAGTTATTTCGGTTTTTTCACACATACGAATGCTTTCACAAATGAATACTGTATATAAATCACCCTCATTCTAGAACGTAGAAGTGAAAGCTGGAAACAGCTTTTGTGAAGCATCATCAAGATGTTCATGTAATACATCTTGCACTATTTGCAGCTTTTTTGAAGTTGGATAGTCTGTATGGTAGGGCCGGGGAATGCTGAGGGATTGGTTTAAAAGAAGCATTTAAATTGCAGGTAGGTGATTTTATTGGAGGATCTATTATCTCAAGCTTTCATTTTCACATCTTCCCCCCACCCATTATTTAACATTTACTTTTGGTCATTTATTCATTTTTTTGGTTTATTCATATTACTAAGCCAAGGTATATAATTTATCTTTAAAAACTTATTTTAAGTTTCAAAGCCTTATTTTCATTCTGTTGCCCTCAGTGTTCCTTTATTTATTTTTGCCTTTTCTTTTGTTTTATCATTTTTTTTTCCAACCACTCCTGTCCTTTCACTCAAACCCTCCTTTAACTCACTACCAAAATAAGAGCCGTCAGCTCCTCCTCAAGACATTAGTTGCACCAGCCCAAGTTCCACTAGTATTTTGGTAAGTTGGCAACCTCCACCTGTGGAAAAACAGAACGGGATTATTACTGAATACTCCATCAAGTATGCCGCAGTGGATGGAGAAGATGACAAACCGCACGAGATTTTGGGAATTCCTTCGGACACTACCAAATACCTTTTGGAACAGCTGGAAAAATGGACTGAGTACAGGATCACTGTGACAGCCCACACAGATGTCGGCCCTGGCCCCGAGAGCTTGTCCGTGTTGACTCGAACCGATGAAGATGGTATGTTGCCTCTGCTACGTCAGTTTGCTTCCTTCTGACACAATCTTGGTCTGATGTCTTTTGATAGGCTAACAGTAATCCGCTTTTCTCTGCTCATCTTTTTTACCCAACATCGCTATAAGATCAGTAGTTTTTGCCAAAGGCCTATCTTTGCTACAGCCTGGGCATTTTTTTTTTTCCTTGCAATCTCAACACAGTAATTTTCTTCCCATTAAAAGAACAGTTTGCTCCTATGACCTTGCAATCCAGGCTCTTCCTCTGTACCTCCATCTAAAGTCTTCTGCATTTTTTCCTGGTTTTTTTGAAGTCACTTCTTTTACATTTTAAAGTTAACTTTTTTAAAACTGCCTTCTTATCTTCTTGTTGCCTTTTTGTCTTGCATATTTCAGAGACATTGATGCTCGACATTTAATTTTTGGCATTTGTTGTATGGAATACCTTTGATATGAGAAAAAAGAAGAAAATCTATGTAATCAAGAATCTTTTTTTTTCCTGCTAAAAAGCAACCTTTCAAAAACACACAACAATCAACAACCAGTTTTTCTTATTATTTCAATGCTATACCTCTTTGTGCTTTAATGCTTTGAACCTCAAAGCATCTTCCTTGGCTTTTGTACATTTTTTACATGTTTTTCTATTTCTCTGATACTCTTTTTTTCTTCCATACTTTTTTTTTTTTGGCATTGGTCATGTTTTTTGATCTTTTCTTAAAAGGTAGAGCAGATTGGTTGAGCATTTTCATTGGTCGAAAATGTTTGTATTCCACAAAGGAAACATAGTGGGTCTGCCCATTTTTTTTTTTTAAACCTAAGTAAAGAAAATGCTCTGACTGGGTGGGACAAGTGCCTATAATTTTCTTTTATCCAATGATGTTGTTCCAGTTCCTAGTGGTCCTCCTCGCAAAGTCGAGGTAGAGGCTGTCAACTCAACATCTGTTAAAGTCTCATGGCGCTCACCTGTGCCCAACAAACAGCATGGCCAGATAAGAGGATACCAGGTGCATTATGTGAGGATGGAAAATGGTGAGCCCAAGGGCCAGCCCATGCTGAAAGATGTCATGCTGGCTGATGCACAGGTAAGCCTCTGAAATTCCATACCTGTGTTTTTATGTGATATTTTTTTAGTCTGTGCCTTGGAATGGGCCCCATTTCAATTTTTTTTTTTCATTTTAAAAATGCTGTACAAAACTCTTGTTTTTAAAACGCATGATATGTATTGACCTTCTCAATCAGTGTTGACTTCAAAGTGAGGAAATGAATTATAGTGAAAAAGCATATTGGATTTATAACATGTAACTATTTTCTTAGAATAAAGATATTCAGTTTTCTATAGCTATATCTGAGTTTGCCTTTCTGACTTAACAAAGTAGTGATTTAATCAAACCAAAGGGAAGAATTCTAAGAAGCAGTTTTGCTGATAGTATCGACTTTCAACTGTGCTAAAACTGGTTGGAATTAAGTTGATCTAATTTTTAAACATATATCTTCTTCTGTTGAAGAATAGACATTCTCAGTCAGGGAAAGGTATCCAGGTAGTATTTTATTTAGCATTTCTTTATTAAAGTACATATTTGATGAAAGAGTTGTTTCATTTCCTAGAAAATAAAGATAATGATCTTGATAAAAATTAGTGTTTCACAGGGAATATATGGGTTCCCCTACATTGAGCCCAGTTATGAAAACTATTAAGAGTATTTGCGTATGTAAGAAATTCTATCAACCCTAAGCCACTGGTTTCTAAACATGTAGTCACAACTCAGTTTGGTAATCAATTGTTTCAAATAGGGCATTAATTTTTTTCATAAATTAGAAGTGATTCAAAGATAGTACCATAATAAATCCATCTGTACGTATATTTCTAAAAGGGAGAAGAAGATTTCAATTAATAACTGAACTGCTGGGAATTATACATGACCCATGGGTGATTAGTCTACCTATGCTTGCAAGGTCCAACAGTGATGGGACATTATGAATAAGGAAGTGCTTTGTTTATCCAGAAAATTCCTTCCTGGTCATGGTGGTGGGTGATATTTGTAAAAATTTGAGACTTATTTCAATGGAAAATTCCTCACTTTGTATGAAAGTGAGGAAGATTATGAACCAAGTTCAGAACTGCTGTTCCAGGTTGCCAAATTTTGCATCTTCATCTCTGTGAAAATAAGAGGACAATAAAATCCCTGTGGCTTTAAAGAAAATATTTACCCAACATCTTAATATAATGAACTCACCAACATGCTTATGGTCGCTTCAGTTTTTAAACATTCTAACTAAAGGGATATGGATTAGTGGCTACCATATAGACCTTGAATCCAATTGTACTGTTAGTTTGAAGGCCACTTCTGTAGATTTAGTTGGAGCATCATAGTGTCCCTTAGACTCTGGAAAATGGCCACTGACTTATTTTTTCAAGTATTTATTTTGTACTGCCTATAAGAAAGTTCTCATAGTATAAAATTAATAAAGCCATCCATGCTTATGTTTTATTTTGTAAGTCTGCAATTATGAAAAAGAAATTGACATGACTATTATGCTTTGATGTTGTTCTTCTGCTCTTAGGTAACCTTGCATTATAGAACTGTAGTTCTGTTGCTGTTGTCATTGAGAATGTGGTAGTTGGTGGAATTATATAATGTAGAATGTCTTAAATGCCACTCAAACTTTTTTTTTCCCCTTCTTTTCTATTTTGGCTTTCTTTATTAATTTGCTGGTTTTCCTTGTTTTTTTTCCTTCTTTCTTTCCTTCCTTCCTTCTTTCCTTCCTTCCTTGCTCTCCTCCTCCTCTTTCTCCTCCTCCTCCTCCTCCTCCTCTTCCTCCTCCCTTTTCTTCTTTTCTTTCCCCCCCCCCCATCTATATTCTCTTTGACTATTCATTGTTAAGTCTTTCAGGGCTTAGGGGCTATAGGGACTATAGAATTTCAATATGAATGAAAGATGTTAATCTTAAGAGTGACTTGAATTAGCTGTGTAACCTAAGGAAGAAGTCAAAATAAATGTCACATAGTTTGCATTAGCTTTTGCTATGCGTTACTGATTCATTCCACTGAACCCCACATTAAAAAAAAAAGAAAAAGATAGAAAAGAAAAGAAAGCTGTTTTTAGTGATAACAATACAGCGCATAAGTACTTTTGACCTTTCAATTGGAAATGAAGGTGGCGGCATAACACACTTATACTCTTTGGAATTTTGTTGTATACACTGCTTGAATTCTTTTTTTTTTTTTTTTTAAATCTAAGGAGGGCACCATTGCCTTTATCAGGCTACAAATTTATCTTCATTTCTTTTTATTTTGTTTCCCATCTCCCCAACTTTCTTAATATCAATCAGTGGGAATTTGATGATACTACTGAACATGTGAGTAATTTTTTACTGCTTTGTCGAAACAGATTATAAATGCTTGTTTTTTTTCTGATACTCCTCTTTCACTTATTTGTGATATGTCATCACAGTTTGTTTGGATGCATGAACTAACAAATTATTTTTTAAATTACCTTCACTATGTGATACACTTTTAATTTGTTGTTTTGTTTGTTCATTTTGTCTTGTGAAATTGGCATGGTGCTACTGATTGCATAAATATCCTGAGCTCATGTTGTTTTAGTGGCTGCTACTAACTCTGCCTTGCGACAGTTAGAGGAGGCATGCTTTAAGCAGAGGCATCACTTAAAGTCTGGTCTGTACCAGAGATGTCAAGTTGTTTGTTGTAGGCTGCTCATAAACTCTACTCCAAGGTTACATATTCAGTGGATAGCATAGCATCGATCTGGCGCTAATTATGTCTATCTAGAAATGGCATTTCTCGTACAAATTATTGTACCCATACAAATTTGAGTAAAATTGAATGAGTCATGCCAGGGAGCAGAAAGTATCTTCCTGAAGGAAGAGTTTTTAAAAAAGATTTGAATGAGTGCATTATGTTATTTATTGAGAGCTTATTATATATAAGGCACTGTGGGGGATGGAAGATGTGGCACCTGCTTTCTAAGTGCTTACAGTCTAGATGGCTAGGAAGGATGTAAAGTTCAGAAACGTTCCATAAAATGCAACAGGTGCAGTGTGTAGTTAATTAGTAAATGAGTGACAATGTCAGTAAGAGCTATGAGTTTAGAGACAGGAGAGAGGATTGTAAAAGAGGTCCTAAAAACTCCATTAAGAATGTAAAGGATGGGTAGGGATTGAAGCAGTGAAATGTGTGTGTTCGTGTTCGGGAGTTGGAAGTGGGAATATATCTTTTAAAGGTGAGCACAATAGAAGCAGCCATTGAGGCAGTCAAGTGTGATCTAGTCAGGTGACAGCTTGCCAATTTGACAGGAATAAAGGGTTCAGGTTGGTAAGTCAATGATAAATATAGCTAAGAGATAAATTTTAATATAATGTTGAAAATCAACAGTATAGCAGTGTTTTATAAGCTTCTTTGATCATGATTCATTGTAAGAAATGCATTATATGTCATGACCAATGCATGATATGTTTAAAATATTTTACAAAATAATATCTTACCTTTAAATATTTGCAAAATTTAATATTTTGCATTCAAATGAACTACTGTTTTTTTTGGGTTTTTTAAAAAATACTGGTCATGAGGGACTACATTGATTTCATGACCTACTAAGTGGGTCATTACCTGCAGCTTAAAAACCAATGACTTAGTGGATAGATTAGGAAGAAAAAAGAGAATAAACAGAGAAACAAATAATAAGAGCACCTTTACTAAGATAGCCATGAAGAGATAAAAATTCAAAGTTGAGGCATCAGAGATGAAAAAGGGATAGCTATGGTCAATATTTTAAAGGAATTCGGAAAAAAGAACAACTTGCTGACTAGATAAGAATTTGAGGAAGAAAAATAGATCAAAAAATAAGTTTTGAAGATGGTCTACCATTCATTAAAACATGGAAGCAAAGAGGGGAGCCTGCTCCCAGGAATGACGCTTAACCTTAGTTAAGCTGACTTGAAGTAACTAACACATGACAGTCAAGGGAAAATGCCCAGCAGATATTTGCAATGTATATGCCCCTGGAGGCCTGGTGAGAAGTCAGGGCTAGAGGTGAGTTTAGGATATAGAAAGAAAAAATTACTTAAGGTCTGTAAATGAATGCAGTTTTTGTTTTGTTTGTTTGTTTTTGTTTTGTTGTTAGTTGTTGACCAGTGACTGTGACAGAATATCCACTAATGCCAACCTTTAACAGGCAAGGGCATGAAGTAGAGTGGAGATGGGGTAGGAGAAGACAAGGAGAATGAGGCTCTGTGGCCATGGTATCAGCCACGCTACCTCACAGAGGGTACAGAAGCCACCAAGGAAGTACACCCACAGCTTAAGGAAAGAAAATGTAACCCAAGAGATGATGTGATCCAGGCAGACAGAGGTGTATCCAGCTGAGATTATGCCACCAAAAAAGGCTGGACCAACTTCAAATTGCATTACTTCTGTTATCCTGTCACAATCTGTGATCGAGGAAGGAAACATGGTTAATTCCAATTTTATAAATGACAAACTTATACCAGGCTCAGAGTATATATATTTCTTACCACAGGATTTGGTGAGAGAAGCAAGCCTTCCTTCTGTTCCTCCTGGCCTTCCCTGATTTCAGTGGCAATCAGTGGCATGTGAGGGGGACCTTGGAAACAATAATGTTGGCATTTACCCACCATAATTTTTGGAAGAGCTAGAGTCTATCATAATTTAAAATACTTCTCCCGGGTGGTTCACTTGTTTTTTATGTTCTCTGTAATGTTAATGAAACCATTCCAAGGTCCTGAAAATAAAATCTCTTTCCCAAATTTAGTCCATTCATCCGGCAGAATATTATTCCCAATGGCTCTTCAAGATGGTATCTGAAATTCTTGAATTTCCACACTGATGATATTCCTACTGTTTTGAAAAAAGCACATTGTAAATTCTGTCCTGTTTGGGATCAGATTCAACGGCTTGAGTTCTGTGGTGCCCATTACAGCCTTGCACAGAAAACCCCTACTGTCCTACACACAATCCATTCCATTCCATTCCATTAGCTCTCGCTTGCATTGTCTTGAGATGTGAAAAACAAAGGCATTGAATATTTTATTTTATCCACACTTAATTTCAAACCATAGCTGTGCCAAAAATCTGAGAGGGTTTTTTTGGGGTTTTTTTAAAGA
>NW_017731803.1:1008693-1017503 GCF_001890085.2 Hipposideros armiger | reverse complement strand
CAGGTTGAGCTGTTGTTTAGCATCTCAGCTGTAGAGGGCAGTGTCACTGGCCCTCATATGTGGGATCCGAACTGGGGCCCTCTGGCGTCCCAAGCGAGTTCTTAACCATCGTGCTACTCGGCCGGCCCCTGAGAGGGTTTTTTAATTGCTCTGTGTGTGTGTAGTTCTAAGGGAAATGTAACACCAGGGCAAATTAATAACCAGCACTGTATCTAAAGAATCATGTAATCTCAAATTTAAAAGATTAGTTCTATTATCACCTAGTCTTAGTAACTGTCACAGATTTGGGCCCTTACTAATACAAAACTAAGTGTTTTGATAGTTTGTGATATTTAACATTTTCTAGATTGAATTAATTGAACCCGAGATGTGGTCAAATAAGTCTTGTTCTTTGTTTTAGATCAACAGAAAATTTTCCAGGTGAACAGAAAATTCTCCTTAGTGTATATTGATTTGAGTTTATAGCCTACAGAATTAACTAATAATATGGTATTTGAGTCCTAAGAAACTTCTCTGGCTCTCAGAATATATGGCTCCAACAGATCAGCCATTTGGCAAAATACTGGCATGGTGATAAAACAGGCTGCACTGGCATCAGCCCATCCTCAATGTGTGGGCCAGGCTACTGGGATGCATATGGAGAGCCGCTGGCATGAATAACAGCTCGTTTACAGATTGCTCACTACGAGCCAGGCAGAGTTCTGAGTGTTTACCTGATACAACTCATGGAATCTTCCACTAGCCCAATGGGGTCTGTTATTCCAAATTTCACATGGGAAACTGAGGCACAGAGGGAAAACCCATATACCCTGCATCACCAAGCTAATACATAAGGGGAGGCAGGTTTAAATTCAAGAATTCAAGGGGACTCGCTCCAGGTTTTATGCTTTTCACTACTTTTTCTTAGAGCTGCCTCTTAGGATGGCTGAAGAGCCCACTTCAGGGTCAGCATGAAGGCAGATCATCCATAGCATGAGCTCCAGGCGTGAAGCCCCCAGTGCTTGGCATGGCTGAAGGGAATGTTCAAGCATGTGCAGAATGAAGATGGGGACCTTAGTTTTCCCAAGGACGTTTATAGCATGTTTTGAATCGGTATCATTCTATTGTGTCATTTCAGGACATGATCATTTCTGGGCTACAGCCTGAAACGTCCTACTCCCTCACCGTCACAGCATACACCACCAAAGGAGACGGTGCTCGCAGCAAGCCCAAGTTGGTGTCCACCACAGGGGCAGGTAACCATTCTGTGTATATAAATTCCATGAACGTGTTTCAGGCAATGGTAATACTAACTTTCTAAGTGGTATGGGTGGCCTCTTTCAGAGGGAAGAAAAAATAGATGTTGGTCGACTTTTTTATATATATACATATATATATATATATATATATTTACATATATATATAGATAGATAGATAGATATGCATATATATAGATATAGATATATACATACACATATCTCGTTCAGATGAAACAACTTTGCCCAGATTATTCAGTCAGTCATTTAACAAATACTTTTATTTTTTCACTCATCTGTTGCATGTCAGGCACTATTTCCATTACTGGGAATACACCAATCAATAAAACAGAAAGACTACCCTCCAGAAATTTATTTTCGGACCAGGACTAGATAATGAACAAGTGAACAAATGAATATATAGTAACATGTCAGGAAGCAATAAGCTGAAAAATAAAGGTGTGTAGGCATTAAGGATAGGGCAGCCAGTCAGGGTTATTTTTGAAGGAACAAGTCCCAGGAGGGCCTGAAGGGCAGTTCTGTCACGCAACAGCTTTAACCTCTTCCAACAGCAAACCCTGTTAGAAGAGCTGCCATCTTGAACTAAGCAATGACTTACTTCATTAGTAATTAATTAATTAATGTGTTTGTTGGTTGATTGGTTGATTGGTTTATTTATTTATTTACTTTGTCATTTTTGCCTCCTCATCCCTTGCTGTGGGGATTCCGAAGAGGGCAAATTGCACAAAATATGAGGAACAGAAAAGAGAATAAAGAAAAGCAAAACAGATAATATCAGATTGCTCTTTTCTGAAGAACAAAGCTTCTCAGTGCTCTTCAGAGTCACTTTGGTCAGCCACAGTAGGAAAATCCAGTACGAAGGAAGACCTAGCATTGTAAAACCAATAAATTAAGAGTTAATTACAAAAGGATTCTCCTCCAGTCCCTTTACATAGAACTCTCCCATGGAACATTTAAACTGTGATTTGATGTACTTTTCCTGAGTCACTTCTCACACAACTTTTTGGAAACACACCTCTATGTAGCGGCATAAAGCAAAGAACAGCTGTGATGTTGAGTACCCTCCTGGGTGCCATGCACAATGCCAAATTTGTCTAAATGTCATAAGATTTGCCTCACTCACATCCTGCCACCTGGAACTGCCTTAAGCAGCAGGACTACAGATGGCAAAATTCCTTCAAGACTAGGCCTTCTGGGCTTTTTTTTTTTTTAATATCATTGTATCAAGCTAATTTAGTGCCATGCATAGGGAATGGAGCTACGTGTTCAATGGGGGCATGCCAACTATCTTGCTGTGGATCCAGCCTCTATCGGAATATAGGCAACCCAGGATAAATCCCAGAAATTTAACTCTAAAATAAAGAAAATACATTTCAGGGAAATATTTATAACTGTGCCTTAAAAACCCTGAAATGTCTTAGAAGCATCAAACTCCTGTTTCTCCTAATATGGGGGTCCTATATTTATAGAGGATTTATAGCCAAAGGATGTGGGTTCTAGAGAAAGGAATATTATTGTCTATTTTAAAGACTAGCTCATCACTTTTTAGTCACCATACAGAAAATTATTTAGAATTGTGGATCGTATTTATATGCATATATAGAATTATTTTGGAATTTTCATTCACAACTTCAGATCTTTCTTAACCAATGGAGACTTGGGTATTGAGGTAGGAATGGCTTATCAGTTAGATATCTTCACATTTATTTTCTTGAGACATCCCCACTGAGCTTGGGTTCAAGGTGGGAGAATCCAGATTTATAATCCCTTTAAGAGAAAAGCTCTAGTTTTCTTTACTGCCATCCTACTAGTCGAAAAGCATTTCCCAGTCATGGTTTATCCCAAGGTAATCATTGAGTACATTCATTTGTTTTGTTTTGTATACTATTATTTTTTTAAAATCCTTATATTATGTGACTATGAAGAATTATTGCATTTATCTCACAGATGTGAACTCCTAATAAACCATAATTATAAGGGTATTTAGTTACAGCGACAATGGAAAATTCAGGAATTCTTACGAAATTTTATTTTATTAGTAAAACTCTTGATTATAGGAAATTTTTATGTATAATAGATTGTTTATAAAATCTGGGAACAATCCTATCTTTAAGAGTTCTTCTGGCCATAATTTAAGCAATCCAAGTAGGATTTATGTAACCTGAGGAGTACTTTTGAATAAAATGTTTGCTTTTATGTTTCAATTATTATGACATTTAGTGGTTTCTTTGTTAATACTCTCATTGTTCTGTATCATAATAATTGGTCTACTGCCTGAAGTCTTGAGGTTTAAAGCAACTAGCAAGTTCATTCATTTGAAATTTTCTCTATGTTTTTACATAAATCTTACTACTGTACTGAGCAGCTATGTTTAAGGATGATAGAAAAGATGAGTCTGACATGGAGAATTTGGAAGTCGTGTGCTTAGGCCAGTCAGTTATGATTGGTTCTTCTTAGGTGCTAAGTTAAATTGAAGCTAAGTTTACCACTGGGATTGAGTACCTTGGTCGATCTCCAGTGATTGCTATTGCTAAGAGGTAAAGGGTGGCATCTCATATATACGTTTCCTAAAGTCCTAAAAGATTTTTAAGAGGGAAGAATGTAGTAAGGGAATAAGAAGAATTCAAAAAGCAAAATGTAGAAGAGATTATATATATACATGTATAAAACATGTATAAAATATACCATGACATAAATTAGAGTTAGCTTATTTACTGTTCAGCCGGACTGTCTCTGCTTCTTCCAATATGTTCACTAAGACAGTGCTGAAAATGACCCCCAAGCTCTCCTGAGTAATAATAACTCAAGACCCTTCCATCTTGCCAACTCTCTAGCTCCTATGCCGGAGTAAGCAGAGCCATTGGCTCTGCCACTGGATGGCCCTTGAAAGTGATCAACACTGTAATCCAGGGCATCAGAAACTTTGAGCTGGGCTCCACATGCAGTGTCATCTGGTACATCTCTTCATTTCCCCAGCTAGAGTATGCATTAATGAGAGGGCATGGACCCTGCATTATTCATCCTCATTTTCCCACCCAAATGCCCGCGTGCCAGTGTATAAGTCTTTGCACAGAGTAAGTAGATGGTAAATGTTTCATACATAGAGTTTCTGGAAATCAGATGTGGAATGGGTTTCATTGCCAGTGAGATTTGGAGAATTATTTTTAACTATATATGCAGTATTATAGAAACCTAATCATTCCTTTTCCCTTTTTTCTATCTGTTATGCCCAGAAATACCACAGCTGCCTGGAACTCTTATCCCAACTTACTTAAACAGCTTTTATTCTTCACACAGTTGTGGAGATTTTAGCCATTTTGTTCACGTGGCTAGCCTCTCCTGAGGTGATACTGAGAATTCTTCCTCTAGCTGCCTCAGCATTCATTTCTTTCTTGAATCCTGTATTTGTGTATCTTGGTGCTTCAACACTGGTTGTCTGGTAGTTTTCGGGGTTAGTGAAACTTCTTTCAGGGGAAGGAATGACTGCCGTAGGCTTGAGTGGAAAGTAGACTGAGATGCTCCTGGCACAGTAGTGGAAATCTAAAGGTCAAAACTGACACTCAAGTTCTAGAGCATTACTTTGATCCCTTGATTCCAAACCCACAACTTGTATATCCCTGAACAAGAAGGGGCATGCCAGCGTTAAAAAAGTGCATTAGTCCAACCTAAGCTTCAACTACTACAGGAGAATAGTGTACATTTTTATAAGGCCATTGAGTTTTTTTTCTTAGAATTTACCAGTCTGTTATATTTCTCCAAATGTATGCCATAGCAATATTATAAAGCAAAACACCAGATAATAAAAACATACTTCTGTGTGTCTGACAAATATTAATAGAAGGTAACTATATTTGTGGCTTGTATCAAAAACTTTAAGTGTTTTATTTATCCTAGCATTGCATGCATCTTATAGAAACAAGGTATATAATGTACATACTATTATGCAGTTCCCTGGAACCAGAATTTTAGAAATTTTTGATAAATACATTTAAATATATTTATCTGGAAAATATTGAGACTGAATAGTTATGTTTCTACCCAGTAGTTTCAACTAGGTTTTGTTTAGTGAATGAGGTACGCTCTGTTGAAAGCTCTGTTTTTTTTCTCAGCAGAGTCTCAAGTGTTTAATCCATGACATCACTGGCGTTTTAATGGGCAAATCATCATGTAAATATTATAAACACATAAAAGGAGATGAAGGATGCCTGAAAATGTCTGCCTTAAAGTGTTTTTTTTAATGAAAATAGTTTTAAATATATTTAAAATAAAAATGCAGCAGTTGCCCCCTATCCACAGGGGGATACCTCCCAAGACCCCCAGTGTATGCCCCAAACCGTGGATATTACCAAGCCCTATACTTACTATTTTTTTCTATGCACACATAACTATGATAAAGTTTAATTTATAAATAAGGCACAGTAAGAGATTAACAATAATAACAAAAGAGAACAAGTATAGCAATATACTATAACAAAACATTTCAACGTGGTCCCTTTTTCTCCAACTTATGAATGGATTGTGTTTTGAGGGTTTCTTAGTTGGTTATTAAGATCTCTGGATACATATTTTCCTGAGAAACAATGAGTACACAGTTTTATATTTGATTCGATATAGTTTCTGGGCCAACCTTCAGTATATATTGGGCATTACAAACTTCAAGAACTATTCTTTGTACATATTGTGATTAGCTGAATTACATGAACCTACTATGAACCTACCCAGCATGTGAAACAAAACTATTACTTCATTGGTGAAGGACAGAAATATCTTAATGAATGTGTGCTTGGGCAAAGCCTGCCACTGCTTGGGTTGCAACTTTCTAAAATATGTAAATGAACAGAATAACTAGGTCATTTTCTGAGGTTATTATTCTACTGCCTCATCATCTTTCTAGTTTTGATGTTGTTTGTTTTATTTTTAACTACTTCCCCATGACACTATTTTTCACTGTCTGTTTCCCATTAGTGTAAGCTTTCTTCCCTTTTCTGTCTTTCTTCTCCTTTCTATTAATTTGGCTTAGTTTTGATACTTCTTCTTCCTCCCCCATCTTTGGACTATTCCCAAGGACATTTCTGGCTCTGTGCTGTTTACTACTCTCCATCTCTGTGGATTCTAGGAATAATTGCTCTCCATTAAAAAAAAAAAATTACAGTTGTAATAATCCATTGAATGAGTACTCTTCACATATCTTATTTAACTTGGAAAAAAATAAATTATGTACTTCCAGGAAACTAGTCCCTGACTATAAAAGCTTAATATTCAGATGAATAATAATTATAATTAATAATACTAATGAAATATAAAACTTATGCTAACACTTTTACATGCATTTTCTCATTCAACAGCAACAGTACGGGGTAGGCTTTAATATAATTCCCATTTTACAGATGAAGAACCTGAGGATGACTGGTGTGGATGGTATAGATAAAAAGTGCAAATTAGATCCATAGTAAGTCAAAGCAATGCTATTTTTAGAAATTTTTTTTTATTTTATTGTATTTTTATAAGCAGCATAATAGTATAGTTAAGTATTTGGGCTATGGATTCGGAAAGACCTGGTTTGTATTATAGCTTTCTCACTTATTACACATTCGACCTTGCACACTGTTCCATCTCTCTGGGTTTCATTTTCTTATGATACAAAATGAAGATAATAGCTAGTCAAATCATGTAGTTAGGAGTGAGGGGTATAAATCAAGTGAGATGCTACATGTAATTCCCTTAGCACAGTGCCTATTACATTCCATGCAATCAATAATTAAATATGTTATAATTATTATTATTAGCTGTATCTAACTGGGTAACCTTTATTTGGATTCATTTGTCTGTGGCATGAACCTTTATGTGTGAAAGTTTGAAATGTGAGATGTTAAAAAAATTCCCTTAAATTATTCAATAACTCCTATTTTCTGCCTGTTATCAAATTATAGTATGTCAGCCTACCTTAATACAGAATATGCAAAGGAGCAAATTTCCACAAAGGTATAGAGGCCAAGCATTGGCTTTCTTTTAAAGAAATGGGAGTGGCCATGGAGTGGTGTTCCCATTCAACAGTGATTGGCATTGATCATCCGCCTAGATTGGCCTGACCCCTCCTATCCTGTGTGCTCTAGTTCCAGGAAAACCCCGGCTCCTGATAAACCACACTCAAATGAATACTGCCCTCATTCAGTGGCATCCCCCTGTGGACACATTTGGACCTCTTCAGGGCTACCGTCTAAAATTTGGCCGGAAGGATATGGAGCCGCTCACTACTCTTGAATTCTCTGAAAAGGAAGATCACTTTACAGCTACAGACATTCATAAAGGAGCATCATACATCTTCAGGCTCTCAGCCAGAAACAAAGTGGGCTTCGGGGAGGAGATGGTGAAGGAGATTTCTGTTCCAGAAGAAGTTCCGACTGGATTCCCTCAAAACCTCCACTCAGAAGGCACCACTTCCACTTCCGTCCAGTTATCTTGGCAGCCACCTGTCCTGGCCGAGAGAAATGGCATTATCACCAAGTATACCCTTCTGTATAGGGATATCAACATCCCTCTTCTTCCAATGGAGCAGCTTATTGTTCCAGCTGACACCACTATGACACTCAGTGGCTTAAAACCAGATACCACATATGATGTAAAAGTACGTGCTCACACGAGCAAAGGGCCCGGGCCATATAGTCCCAGTGTCCAGTTCAGGACACTGCCTGTGGATCAAGGTAGGATTTGTCTGCTTATGGCCTTCCTCCCTTAAAGGAATGTCGGTCTTTGGAAATCAGTATTTTGAAGCTAGAAATAACTGATCGACCCATTCATATTAATAGGTTCAGCAAAAGCAAACAGGTAAAGTATATAAAACTTAATATGTTTTGGATGCCTTAGATTTCAGTTATACAATGCTAAGCAAGTCTGGCTGACAGCACCCCAATATCCTCAGGTAAGGAAAGCACAATGTAGTTGACTGAGAAGGAGAGAAAGGAGAGCTTCTTTATGAGAATGAGGTATTTAAATGAATGCTCTAAACAGGTAGGCAAATCACTCATCTTTCTCTGATCAAAGTAGAAAGCATCTAGCTTAAGCCCTATGGTCCATGGTGGAAAAGGACAGGTCATGGTTTTTAGGAGTAGTTTAAATACACTGTTTTTCCTTTTCCAGCAGTGTTTGCAAAAAATTTTCATGTCAAAGCAGTAATGAAGACTTCAGTCCTACTGTCTTGGGAGATTCCAGAGAATTACAACTCTGCCATGCCTTTCAAAGTAAGGAGTTTTCTAATGTGTAAGAAATCATAGGTCAAACGGGACAAAGCGGTTCACCTGGGTGAGTTACCTGCAGAGCATGTAGACTGCTTTGATTCAGCCACAGTACTTTCTAGTCTCATTTGTGGTTTTCACATAACAGATTGAGTCTGACATGGTGGCAGTGTGACCTTTCCACTCTTAAAGAGAAGGCCGGAGCTCAAACCCAGTGCTGGCATCACTTTGTAGGTCACCTGGTATTTCCAACTTGAACTTTTTACATCTAAGCTAGTGCTTTTGTTTTTCCACCAGAAAAGGAAATTTGCATGGTTTCTAC
>NW_017731803.1:1005778-1008434 GCF_001890085.2 Hipposideros armiger | reverse complement strand
CTGAAGCACTTGTGCACACATTCCATTTCTGTCACATATAACCAACATGTCAAATATTGAAACTGCATTTCTTTGTGTATTTTTGCTTGAGTAGGAAACAGTATATCATTACACTGTAAGAACTGAAGAAATAAAAATGGATGCAGCCTCTAGAATTTATGAACACATATAGGCTTAGGAATTGCCCCAAATTAGACTTGTCCTGATGTGCCCTTCCCATAAGCAAGTGCACATTAGTTTAGAAAAGATGTGTTGTCTCTCTGATAACCAAATCTCTATGATTGATTGTATCTCTCTAGATTCTTTATGATGATGGGAAAATGGTGGAAGAAGTGGATGGCCGAGCAACACAGAAGTTAATTGTCAACCTGAAGCCTGAGAAGTCATATTCATTCGTGCTGACAAATCGTGGGAACAGTGCTGGTGGACTGCAGCACAGGGTGACAGCTAAGACTGCACCCGACGTCCTGCGCACCAAGCCAGCCTTCATTGGGAAGACCAACCTGGATGGCATGATCACGGTGCAGCTGCCCGAAGTACCTGCAAATGAAAATATAAAGTAAGTTGACTGAAGGGTTAGGGACGAAGGGTAGAAATGCCAGTCAGCAAAAGCAGAAAGTTAAATCTCAGTATTATAGTGTTATAAAAGAATATATTGCTATCTGTAGAGTAGTAGATTCTTCTGATAGGCTCATAGTGTTTATTCAAGTTCCGTTGCACTTTGTGTTCTGGTGTTCCTTGTAACACGGATTCTCATTAACACTGAGTGTTTTCTGTGTTCCAGGAGCAATGTAATTTAGGAGAGATAGAATGGTAAGCAGAACATGCTCCTTACAATAAGGGAGTTTATATCATAATATGTAGAGTAAGGTGAATGGTTGAATGACTCGAATAGAACTGATCCCAGGTCATAGCAAAGGAATTTTTAAGAAGGTGAGTACACTAAGAAATTTCCAAAGCTCCAGAAAACTTAAAGAAGATGACTGAAAAATCAGCTATTAAACAGTAAAGTTATAAACAAGAAGTTTTTATAAAGAGTGTCATTTGTGAAATTTAGGAAAGAGTGATAAATTTGGCCACTTTAGACTCAGCCAAAAACAACCATTCCTGAGAAAGCTTTCAGTTATTATTTATTTGATAAAATAATTGGAGGATTTCAACCAGACGATAGACTTTCCAAAAGAGTATTACTAAAATAAATTCACTGAGAAATGAGGTCTCCATTTTTGGTCACTCTTCTATTTCTATCATTCTTAAAACTGAAAATGAGAATGGAATATTAGTGCAATTTTTATTCCAACAAAATTTAATATGAAGGTGAGATTATATTTACCCATTGATTAGTTTAAACATTCTGTGGATAGTTTTGGATCTCCCACCATAGCAGCAGTCAATGTTTCATGTATTTCATGGAGATAATGCAGAGTTTTTCATTGGTCTTACACGACATAGTTACTTGGGGAATTTGGACAAGTAAACAGTCAGTTGAAATGGAGTCCTATGATATCAAAGTTTAGATAAATAAGGGACGGCACAGGCGGGGCTCCCATCCCTGGTTTAGTGGTTCAGGGCAAGGGTCCAGGAGAAAGCCATGTCTTGCTGAGGCTTAATGAATAACAAGAAGTTAGCTGGTCTATGGGCTTAAGGGTGGAGAGACACTGTTTCAAGCAGAGGACACCATAGGTGATTGTGCAGAAACAAGATAAATACTAGCACTTGTTATTTGTCCACATTTATCCATCCATTAAGACTTTTTAGTTGGCATCCAATGAACACATAATCTGTACACACTATATTGCCAGCATTAGATCTGGGAATAGAAAGGTGAATGAGATAAAGCCCTGCCTTATCGTGGGAGAAAAAAAAACAGAAAGTAGATAACATGAATGTAATGGGCTAAGTACTGCCAGGTACTGGAGAAGCATAAGCATAGAGTTTTAGTAAACATGGATGTCAGGGGAGGTATCCAGAAGGAGCTAATATTTTACTGAGTCTTGAAGGATGAGAAAGATTTAGAAATGGTACGATAGTTGCAAACAGAGAAAGAATAGGGAAAAGATATGGACTATGAATTCAACCCATTAAAAAACATGCACTGTCTATTCAGGGAAAGAGCAGTTGAAAGATGAAAATAGTATAGTATCTTCTGCAGTATTTACTATTAATTTTCAAGGCTTTAAGTGAAAAAAAAGATCTTTAATGGATATTTGCCAAATTGGCTTGGTAGGATGTGTTAGATGGTTTTGGGAAGTGGCATTTTAGTCCATTGGTGGTAGACTTCTGTTTCATTTTCCAACTTCTGAGTGAGTGGAGAATGTTTCAGAGTATAGTCTATCTTTCAGTGTTTTTCTTTAGCTTGTTCGGTTTTTCTTTTTGTTTTATCTATGTGCTTACTCCCCTTATAGTTGAAAGGAGAATCAGGGAAAAGGGACAAAACTTTGGTAACAAAGAGGAGAGAACATTATGAAACAGAAAAAGAAAGCAAATGATTGTGGAAATAAATTATGTTCTAGAAATGAATTAAGAGTCTCAGAAATACATTCCAGCCACTTGGGGGAAAAGAAAAGAGCAAAAGACTAAAGTAGAAAAGTACTTGAATGGAAAAAGTATGAGAACCATAGGAAATGAAAAAAACAAAAAACAAATCTCCAGTTAG
>NW_017731803.1:932860-997133 GCF_001890085.2 Hipposideros armiger | reverse complement strand
TTTGAACATATGATCACTGTTAAGAATTATTACTGAGATATTTTACATCTCTTTTTTTAATTAAGTCTTTGAAATCCAGTGTCTTTTATACTTAGAGCACATTCGGTTCAGACTAGCCACATATCTGGTGCTCCTTAGCCACACTGGGCTATCAGTACCATTACTGGGCAGTGCCACTCTCAACTCTGTTTACGGAAAGGGTTCTTTATCACAGAATGTTATTACATACAGGCTTTGCTTTAAGGTAAGTAGAAATAGCCTTCCTGTGTGTGCTATTGGTCTCTGTGATACAGTGTAGTATAAGGTTGTTAGTGCCCATCCTATCATCTCTTTCCTCTGTGTGCAGCCTTCTCTTATAAAAGTGTGTGTGTGTGTGTGTGTGTGTGTGTGTGCATGTGTGTACGCACATGTATATGTGTTTATTTTCAAAATAAATCTCCACACAATGGATGGAATCCTTAATAAGCACTTTATGACACAGGGGAAATTTAAGAAAAAGAGCCAGACTATTGCCAAAGTTAAGATATACATAGGTGTGTATCCCCTTACTGTTTGTTTTAACTGGGGCAATAATTTAATCTCTGGGTCTGTCTTTTTGTCTGTTAGCTGTTCTTATAAGATTTTTGAGAGGGAAAAATGAAGGTATGCATATAATATAAGACCTAGGAAGCAGGAATTGATGACTGTGTTAGCCATCATTATACACTTATGTGCAAAACCTTGTAAAATCACTATGAGCAGAGTCCCTAATCATGATTACAAGAGCAGCGTCTATATCCACTCTACAGAAGTTAAAAAACAGTTGTACAAATAACCCATATCTTTTGTGGGCAGGTAACTTTATGCATTAGTTGACCATACTAATGGTCAGTTGGAGAACTCGGTTGCTTTTGTCTCTTGCGGTGGAAGTATTACCTTGAGATTTATTTTGAAGCCCCTTTGGTAGTGGTTGTCTCCAAATTTCTGCCCAAAAAGATGGGTAGAAAGATAGGTAGAAAGAAAGGGGGGCATTGTTATATCTTAATTGTTGTAAGATTATGAGTAATTTTTCTTCTTTTAAATGTTTATCCAAATGATCATTTTAAGGGTGTGTAAAGGTAGTTGTCATTATCATAATATGGGCATTGTATGAAGTAAGAATAATTTTTATTACACATTTCCCTTTTTAAAAAATTACCTTATAAATTGATGTCATGGAAAATGTTTGGTTCAGCAGCTTGTGTCGGTAGATTACAATATACCAGCCTTGTATGTGTCCAGCACCAGGGTCCTAACCAACTGCTCCCACTCTGTTTATGATACCTAATAAAGAGCAGTCAACCATGGTGCTATTACCATAGAAGATCATTGAAGTCACACATAAATGTCTCCCCATGTTGTTTTTAAAATTGAACAAACAGGTGGTTATTTGTCATTGATGGACAAGTCACTCCATCTCCATAATTTGCCTTCAGTCTCAGTCACTGGTCTGTGGAAAATTTAAGGATATATCCATTTTCTTTTCTCTCTGAACTAAACTTATTTTTGCCTATTCATTCTTGTGCAGAGGTTACTACATAATAATTGTGCCTTTGAAGAAATCTCGTGGGAAATTTATCAAGCCATGGGAGAGTCCAGATGAAATGGAATTAGATGAGGTAACTATGTCTTTGTTGACTGTGTCTTTTCATTAGCTATTTAATTTATTAAACATCCTCCTCCTCTCTACCGAGACCTGACAGCATCCAATCCAGGTACAGACTTTTGCATGGCTGGCTGGTTAGCTGGCTGGTCAGCTGGCTGGTCAGATGGTTCAGTGCTATGGGCATGTTAACCTCTTGGGATCCCAAGAGCCTTTGCTTTAATTAATAGACATTAAGCTGTAATAAAGTTTACAACCCGTCTAATCTTTGTTGGGTTTAAAATGTTGCCTTTTGCCCCTTGTAAAACATGATGCAGAGGTGTGAAAGGTGAAGTGAATTGTCAGCAAAGATTTAATCACCATTGTTATGAATCCCAAGGTCCCCTTCATTAGCTCAACAGTAGCTGTGTCTTTACAAGTGCTAAATGGCAATTTGCACCAGAGCTCAACATTTGACCTACTATGTGTTCTTGAACAGTTTGTCACAGAATTATGCTGATTAGCACATATGTTCCTTAGTCTGTATTCTGTAGGATTTCAGAATCAAAATTGCATTTAACTACAGGGACAAACAAAAGAAATCACAAAATTTGAGCCAAGGAAGATATATAGGACAAAAANTGTCCTTTTGTTCTTCAGTCTAGTTGTGGAGGATGTCGCTTCACTGGCCCATGTTGGTATTATCATTGCGCTCTTCCCGAGTGAGGCAGTTCGGTCACCAGCTACTGGATGGCCACTCATTGCGGCTCTTCACAGCTCATGCCGACTGCTCGCCGCTCACAGTAGCTCACAGCAGCCCACTGCAGCTTCACTGCAGCCTATGCCGTCACCAGCGACTCACAGCAGCCCAGCTCCAGGTCGAGCGGTTGTTCACCAACTTAGCTGTAGAGGGCGCAGCATCACTGGCCCTCATGTGGGATCCAAACCAGGGCCCTGCTGCTCAGAGCTGGCATCCCAAGCCAACTCGTAATCAACGTGCCACTCGGCTGGCCCCAGGAATTCTCCTTCTGATGTAACATTACCGAGGTCACTGAGGACCCTGGCAAAGGCAATGAGGTGGGCTGATGAGGCAGGAGCTAGAGCATAGTCAGCTAGAAAGTGAGCAGAAGGTGAATGAATGGAGAACAGCAGGAGCATACAGCTCTTCTCAGAATTTAGGCAGTAACAAGTAGGAGAGAGAGAGAGAGTGATGACTGGAGTGGGATGTATTTTGTTTTCTTTTTTAAATGGCAGATATGTATGTAAGGTCAAAAGCTAATAGGATCCAATGGGGGCATAGGGGTGGAGGGAGACAATGAGATATATGAGAGAGAGTGGGCATGGTATATAGTAAACTTCCTAAATGAGTGAGATGATAGTACCAATTCAAGAAATAGTGACTGGACTTTTAAAAAGTAGAACCAGTCCTTCTGCTATACCAAAAGGAAAGATTATCATTGTGTGCAGCTAGAGGTAGGCTTGTAGTTTAGTAGATAGATCATGAGGGAAATTTTGTCTGAACACTTTGATTTTCTCTGTGTATAAGAGATGAGGTCATCTTCTAGTGGGGAGGAAAGGAGGTTCAAGGTTTAACACCAGGGGAGAAAGTTTGAAAAAGTTATTGTGTAAAATGGAAGGACTGGACAACTGAAGAAGGTGTGGTCGATTGCCAGGCAATTTTGAAGGATTGAGTTTGCCGATCATGAATTGATGGCTTCATTCTGCCTTGTGCATTATTTCCCAAGCTATATTCAGCTCCTTGGGTTCAGGCACAGAGAACGGCAATCATAGGTTTTGGCTAAGGTAGAGTGGAGGATATTGGTTTGGAAAGGAAGTCTTTAAGGATCTGAGAGCCCTGGTGGTTCATGGGCCAGCCCTAGGAAAGACTCCCCCAAGCCCTAAATCTGAGGCTTACGGTAGGGGAGAAGAAATAAATAAACAACCACCCCATGAGAAGTCTGCAAGGGAAGCAGTATACTCAGGGGAAAGCTAGGTTTTAGGAAGGCAAGCATATGGGTGTTTACAAAGCCATAGTTGCAAAGAGCACAGTTGAAATGTATGAAATGAGACCCAGGCAAGACTTTCTACAATTTGGAGTTCCAAACTCCCAGCACCCCATCACTTTCAATGGGAAAGAGCTGCTTTGAAGCAGGCTCCACTTTGTTTTAGATGAATGCCTTAGACATCAGTAGAGAGAAAAGGCTATAGCTATCTAGCCACACTCTTAATTAATTGCTATGGGGTAGGCTGTTCAATTTTTACCCCAACTGCACATAATATAAATGCTTGGGGAGTGCTGCAGAAGGAAGAACAGATTCTTTTTTCATGAACAAGAATGAAGACTCAAAATATGAAAGCAGAAAGAAAAATTAACAGAATTCATCAGCCTAACCTTGAGTTACAAGATTCTGAGTAAGGACAGCGGGAGCTCTATGACAATGTGCATGATCATTACTTTAGGCAAATAGAACCTGTCCTGATGTTGTGCAATTGGTAGGGAGAAGCAAGAGGCTCCCTGACAAGTGTGTTTATCAAGTACATCTGCAGTGTTATTTTGTACGCTCAGTTGCATCCCCTGTCATTCTTCTCCATGCTCATTTAACATGATGGACTTGTTTGGCAAATCCTTTAGGTGGTGGGAGGACAGAGAGAGGAGGAAGCTTGCTCTGGATCATCAAACAGAAGATACTGACCTCTGTCACACACCCCAACTCTTCCTTCTCCTCACCCTCCTTGATCATTATAATTATTTGTAGGAAAAAAACAAAAACAAAAAATGAGTGGCTGAGCGATGTGATCCTGTGAGTCTGTTGATTAGTTGCTCAGAGCACCATGGAGAGAGGGTTCTGGTATAGTCATCTGGTTTGACTTGAATTCTTGATTAGGGAGAAAAAAGAAGTTTGTCAAGTTCTTTAACTTGCATCTCAAAGAATTTCGCTGTGTTCTGCTGAAGAAGGTAGTTCAGATGTATCTCTCCTACCTTGATGATCAGTGCTAACCAATANGACATCGAAAGCAGACATTCATCAGAGGAAGGTTATGTATACTCTCAATGTGGTAGGATTTTAAAGGTGTTGTGTTTCTCGAGCTCCTACCAAGGAACCAAACAATCAGTTCGGATGTGTACTGTTGGCAGTTGGACAGTTTGAATGAATCCATCATTCAAAAACATCCAGAGCTTGTTAATTGTAAAGGAGTTGTGTTCCATCATGACAACGCAAGACCACACATGTTTAAACACTCGTCAAAAATTATTGGAGCTTCGATGGGATGTGTTGCCACACCCACCATACTCACCTGACCTTGCACCATCAGACTTCCACAAAACATAGACAAAATACGTCATGACTTTTCCAACAACCCAATAGTTAATAGTGACAAAGGGTTCACTGGGTGCAGTGCAAAGGACATTACACACATTAACTGGTGTCATATTCACAAGAAGGGAGCTTTCCATTTTATAGCTGAGGAGGTTTCCATGTGAACTACTTTGTCCTGGACACAGCAGCAGAACCAGAGAGGCAAGATTTGAATGCAGGCAGTGTGGCTCCAGAGCCCACAAGTGAATCCACAACCCTGTAATTTATTGGCCAAGCGAGGACTTTTTCCTCCCTAGGACAACTTCTAAATAATTAAGAATTCCATGACAAGTAGGCATCAACAGGACTGCCCCAGACACACCTTAGTACCAAGAGTAAGCAGGTACATATGCATGGTCACAGATCATGGAGACGTTTAAGTGTTATGGAGCAATAAAGTCAGCAATTTGCCCTAAGAATTTAGATTTGAGGTAAAAGGAGAGGTTTCCCAGTATTATCACCTGCCCCTTTACAAATGAGGAAAAGGAGGCTTAAGACAATTACGCAACTTGTCTGACAAAACATAGCTAAAAAGATTGAAAAACTTAATTTAAGCCTAGAAACTGGAAATAGCACTCAACTTGCTTTGTTTTTTCTATGGTAAATTAATTTGATTTAAACACTATTTACCCAGATGACTATAGCGAGACAAAAAAATCAAAAGTTATGAAAGGAATGACATTCATCATTAAACTCAGAGACAAATGTTGACCTCCTAGTTCAATAATGAGTTTGAGAATGCTAATACAGACTGCTAATACAAAAAACCTGGCTGAATGTGACGTGGGACTGCCACAAAGACCACAGCTTGCCTTCCCATATAATTATATGAAGCAGGGCCCCTTGATGATAAGATATTAAATAAAATCAGTAAAACTTTACTTAATGTAATTAAAATCCTGAAGGTTAGATTTAACTTATCTAATTAAATCTAACATACTGGGAAAACACAGCTTACTTTATAAGTAGTCAAAGGCTGGGAAGTTATTTATTTTTCTATTAGTTTAGTAGTTAAAGTCTATGTTGAAAAAAGTGTTCTGAGCTTAAATTCCAGGCTTGAGTCAGAGAGACAAAAGAGAGCATAAAGTTTAGTTTTAACTGTATGTAAAGCTGACCTATTTCCAAAAGCAATTTATTTATTTATTTATTTATTTATTTATTTGGGTTTCTTTCTTACGTTTAAAGTTAAATGTATTGGGGTGACATTGGTTTAAAAAGTTAACAGGTTCCAAGTGTGCAATTCTATAATACATCATCTGTATGTTACATTGTGTGATCACCACCCAGAGTCAGTTCTCCTTCTGTCACCATATATTTGACCCCCTTTACCCTCTCCCCTGTTTCCCTCTGATAACCACTAAACTGTTGTCAGTGTCTATGAATTTTTACTTGTTTTTTTTCTTGTTTGTTGCTTTCAGTTTTATATCCCACCTATGAGTGAAACTGTATTGTTCTCTACTTTTTCTGTCTGACTTATTTCACTTAGCTTGATAATCTCAAGATCCATCTATGTTGTCACAAATGGCAGTATTTCACCTTTTCTTATGGCCAAATAATATTCCATTGTACACATGTACCACATCTTCTTTATCTAATCACCTATCAAAGGACGCTTCAGTTGTTCCCATGTCTTGGCCACCATAAATAATGCTGCAGTGAACGTCAAGGTACATATATCTTTATGGATAAATGTTTTCAGATGTTTTGGGTAGATACCCAGAAAAGGGATTGCTGGGTTATATGGTAATTCTACTCTTAATTTTTTGAGGAACCTCCATACTGTTTTTCATAGTGGCTATACCAGTTTACATTCCCACCAGCAGTGGATAAGGATTCCTTTTTTTCCACAGTCTCTCCAACACTTGTTATTACTTATCTTATTGATAATAGCCATTCTAACAGGTGTGAAGTGGTATCTCATTGTGGTTTTGATTTGCATTTCCCTAATAGCTAGTGAAGTTGAGCATATTTTCATATATCTGTTTGCCATTTGTATGTCTCCTTGAGAGAAGTGTCTGTTTAGGTCCTCGGCTCATTTTTTAATTGGATTTTTTTTTGAGTTATATGAGTTCTTTATATATTTTGGATATTAGCCCCTTACTGAAGGTGTTATTTGCAAATAACTTCTTCCATTCAGTTGGTTGCCTGTTTGTTTTGTTGACGGTTTATTTTGCTGTGCAGAAGCTTTTTAGTTTGATATAATCCCATTCATTTGTTTTTGCTTTTACTTCCCTTGCCTTTAAAGTCAAATTTATAAAATCCTCTCTAAGAGCAAGGTCCATAAGTTTAGTATGTATGTTTTGTTCTATGATTTTTATTGCTTTAGGTCTTATGTCTTTGATCCATTTCGAGTTAATTTTTGTGTATGGTGACAGATAGCAGTCTAGTTTCATTATTTTGCATGTGGCTTTCCAGTTTTCCCAGCATGGTTTATTGAAGAGGCTTTCTCTTCTCCAATGTATGCCTTTGGCTCTTTTTTCAAAAATTATTTGCCCATGTATATGTGGGCTTATTTCTATGTTCTCCATCCTCTTCCATTGATCTGTGTGTCTGTTTTTCTGCTCATACCATGCTGTTTTGATTAGTGTCATTTTGAAGTATAATTCAAAGTCAGGGAGTGTGGTGCTTTGTAGTATAATATTCAAGTTGCTGTGAAAAAAATGGTATTTTTTTTTATTTCAAACAAGTTTTATCAGGTCATGTGATTTGGTCAGACACTAGAATAGAGAGATTTAAAGTTAATAAAGAGAGAAAGTTAGGAGAGGGGGGTACAATCCAGGCATGAGAAAATGGAATGAGACTGGCGTGGTGACAGTTGAGATAAAGAGAGATGAGAGATTCAGAGAGAGAGTTTGGAACTTATAGGACTTGGTGGTAGGTTGGGTATGAGAGGGGGAGAGAGTAAAAGAAGTTTCTCAATGGAAACAGCTATGTTTATGGTGTATGTAATAAACTGGATTGTGGTGGAAGAGGATTTATTTTTGAGGCTTTTTGTTTTAATCACAGTAAATCTGAGGTACTTCTGTGACATGGAAATGATGACAGAAAGCTGGATTTGGATAAACCTGCAGAGCTCAGAGGAGCACTCTGGGCTAACGATATGAATCAGTAAATAATTTCCATACAGGTAATGACTAATGCTCTGAGCTGGAGTGAGATCACCTAGAAGGAAGTGAAGGAGTGAGGAGAAGTCCTTGGCAAAAGCCTTGAGGAGCTCCACCGTTTAGTAGCTGGGTAACAGATAATAAATCCTGCTAAGGAAATAAGGTTAACATGGTGAGAGGTCTAAGTAGAGAACCAGGAGAGTTTGATCCAGAGAAAAGGTGGAGACTGTTTTGTGGAGGGTCTTATCAACACTGTCAGATTCTACTAAGAGATCAATAAAGAAGAGGGTCAGAAATTCTCTTTTTTTTCTTTTTTAAGATTTTATTGGGGAATTGGGGGAGGGGAACAGCGTTGGGGAATTGGGGAAGGGGAACAGACAAGTTGCTGTCCTTTTNAAAAAATAACCTAGATAATTTATATTGTTTGGTCTCCTTACAGGATAATATTGTAAAGTTACCCATCCTTTCTCCTAGGTTGGTTCATGTGACATGATCAAATATCACAGGGAGCGGTGTGCCATACTGAGCCATGTGTAATAATTGGCAAGTTTAGGAATTAGGAATGTAGCTTTCTGTTCAGTATTTTATGATGGGAGGAAATAATTGATTCCAGAACTGTGGGGCAAGTTGCTACCTGTTATTTAGGTGAAAACCACCTAGAAAAATGCTTCGATTTGCTTTCTACAGTAGCAAAATGCAATTTTTTTGATGGAAGGGCTATTTTGTTCATTAACAGAAACCATGCCTATCTCATTTCTGGTCATGAAAATTGGGAGTTCTTGATTATCACCCCCAACTCTTCACCACATAAAAACAAATCTGTCTCTTGTAAATGTAATGCAGACATAGCTCCTTGCTCCTGTATTCATCCACACTTGGTTTTTGAGTGGAGACACACGGGAGCTCTCTCAGGGAAAGGCTAAATTTCTCATGACACAGTGTGTAGTTACTACAGGTTCTAGTACCAGGAATTTTGCAATGTTTCAGCCTTCTGTTTGAATACATGTAGGGGGCAGAGTACTGGTCCGAAAATCTAGCAAACCCACCATCCCTGAGAAGCAAGTTGTGGTCACAGAGAGAACTTCTGTGACGTTATAGCAGGATTTTACTCTGGATGGTAAGAAAAATCATGGACCACACTGGTTGTACTAAGAGAAAAACTGTCAGAACATACCCAATGTAAATTAATTTCATAGTAACCATTTCATATTTATGAAAAATAGAAATGAAGAATAAGAGATTTTATGAAATTTTAAATTTATTGAGTCTTACTGATGAGGCTTTCAGATTCTCTACTTTTTCTTCTTTTGAAAAAAGAAGATATTCTTGGAAGCATGGCTTACAAAGTCGCTTCATAAAATTGGTGCCACAACTATTGACAGTATAATGAAGTAATGTATTATCTATTTAATGTTTAATGAGAAATCATCCATCACATGCTGTCAAATGAAGTGGTAAAGGCTTAAACTTCTTTAGTGCTTTACAATGTACTGGAGATATCAGAACGGTTTAGTTAAGCCTCACAGTAACCCTGTGAGGTTGGCATTTCTCTCCCCATTTGCAGATAAGTCAAGTGAAGCCCAGAGATCCTCAGCAGCCTGGCCAAGATCATGCAATCGATGCTTATAATATTGGGTTNTCAAATATGAAATACATCTTTACTGTACTAAGTCACAAACACAACTGGCGATAGATTACGGTAGAAGGGGAAGATATAGAAGCGATGAGTCACGATACTTAAGTTAACTGTTAGATATTTGAAAATTTGTGTGCAATGAATCTGTGAGATCAGTTGCGCTCAACGGATAATCAGTTCTCACCTGAATTACAGAATTCAGTTGGAATTGGATTTAAAATGCAAATGTAGAATCTTTAAATTCTTGTAGAATCTGTGAATCTGTCTACCTGTTAAGAAAAGTTTTCTAGGAATTAAGATCTGGGCCAACAATGACATCAAATACTTTTAAATAATACTCTTTCCTTAGAAGCAGAGCCTGTGGTAGTAAGTAATAGGAAGCTGTTTCTCTTTTACAGCCAGGTTTTAACCTCCAAAATGCACAGCAATACTAATGGATTAAAGGATAGAGCTATATGACATTGAACTTCCTTGCAAATTAAATTCTATGAGTCTGTTCTACTGATTCCCATAACAAAGGGTCATTTTAATCATCCCACAGGTTGTGGTGCATTAATCTGTATAATAGTTTGATAAAGAACATTTATTAATTCAAAAATGTTGGGTCAGGATGGGTTGTCACCCACTTTTCTTACTGATATAATTGAGACCACGTTGTAGAATTAATGGTGGAAGAAATAAGATATGCATTGACTGGAAAATGAAAATTATTTCTGATAAAAAACCAAAGCCCTTGACATACCTTCTGGAATCACCTCCAATGCACCTTGTAACTATCGTGGAGGGAAACAAATGAAAGCAGGCCATGGCCTCGCTTTTGCTTACTCATCCAGTTTCTGATCCCTACAGATAGTTTTTCGTTGTTTTTTTGCTTTGTTTTGTTTTGTGTTGTTTTTTTCCTACCATGGCTAATAAAAGCATTTTAGTAATTGTATCTATGGGTTGGTACTGCCAGGTTTGACAAAGCAGTGTTCCTCTCTTAAGTGTATTTGACCAAGTGATTTTCTTTAGCCAGGCCTATAATTCAAATTGTTGAAACCATATCATCAAATATAGAATGGTGGCCTAAGGAGTTTTCCACATGTGTGCCTCGCATCTAGATCCATAAAAAATGGAAAGAAGCTTTCAAAACAGAGTCACTCTCATTATTACCTCCTGAGCTCATTTATCCTTTGTCTGGGGATAATTTCCACATAATAAATTCATGGACTGGAACTCCTGTTGTCAAAGTCAAAATGGGCAGAGTTTGATAGTCAGAATAGATTTTGGACAGAATGACTCCAAAAATGTTATTATGTTTAATTCAGGGAAGGTCTTGTAATATATCATAAGCTTTTCATCACATTGTACTTCAAAGGCTTGCTGTAAAGTAATGTGGTCATTTGTGTTTGTAACTTCAACATACTGGCTAGCTTCAGTGTCATGTGAGCACACTTGACCCATTTAAAGTATAACACAGGAAGCATCCTACAGAGATTAGAACAACCTACAAGGGCAGGGTTGATGTTCCAGGTTTGACAATGAATAGCTGCATTGGATCTAAGGAGCGCCAAAAACGTCAAATATCTTTTTTTCTGAAGTTCTCCCTCTAAATCTTCTAAAGAAACCCTAGCAAAAGGTATTCATGGGGATGACAGTGATATGGATGAATTATGACAGTTGCTTACATCTGAAATATGAATAAAATCAAGGTAGGGTTTGATCAGTGAAGTAGAAAAGGGGACACAGTCACAGAAACAACTGATGGTAAATGTTTCTGATTAACCAACTTCAAAAAGCTGTTCAGCTCATCTGCAGTGCATTTGTTCTCCTCTAAGTAATGGACCATCATTTCCTGCATATCAACAATAACCTTTGTAATGACTTTTCAAGTATAATATTAAATATAGTGCCTCAGAATTCTTGAAAATAATATGTGAAAAGAATCCAAAAAAAGGAAATCTAAGTACACATTGATCTGTGTTAATGCAAGCAGATGCACAAAAAAAACTATATATGTTTAAATATACACTGAGTTAAAACAATTTAGATTATCAGATTACCTTAATTGTTGCATTTATTTTTCTTTGATATTGTGCAACCATTAAGTAAACAAAAATACGGTTTAAAAATTATCTTATATGTAATTGTATCTTACCAATTGAGTCCAATTACATATTGTTCTTTTTATTTACTTTTTATTTTCATTATTATGTTTCAGTTTCTTCATTTACAAATAGGGATAATAGTAACCTACTTTATAAGATTATTATGAGGAGTAAATGAACTAATAATGTTTAAGCTCGTAAGATCAGCACCTAATAAGTGTCTAATAATTATTAGCTATTATTGTCATTATCACCATTGTTATGAGAAAAACCTAAATTTGACAACAGGATTGAAAGACAGTGCTGTTTCTGACCTTGTTTTATTATTACTCAAATGTTGCCTAATTGATCAGCCTACCTGAATTTATCATCAGATGGTCCACATTTGCTAAACATGTGATGTCCAATCTATTACAGTTTTCATAGACTAGCTTATATTTTATAATTATATACTTGTATCAATAAATTCAAATTTCACAAAAATTTTTAGATTATAAATGAAATATTATTTAAAAGTAACATGGGCACAGATTATCTATATAACCAAAACAGTGGGGTTTTTTTTTTTTAACATTTCTTAGGTTATAGTTTTGAACCAGTTGAGCATTGATGATTTGAACATTTATGATTCTCAGTGTAGGAGAGACTGTAGTGTACCATCAAGTTCTGATGTGGGATTTGGTGTTTGTCATGTATACAAATCTATAGCAATTATCACAGAAGCCTAGCCTCATTATGCCAGAGCCTCGTATTGGGTCATTGGGAAAGTCATGACGTATTTTTCTATGTTTATCAATGCAAAAATGCATCATGACTTTCCTGACGATCCAATACTACTAAGATACTTTAATTTTGACCACATCATTTCCATAAACAAGAGCAGTCAGTAATTTTCCCATCAAGTTTTCATAAGTATCTTAGTCAAGGAGCCAAGTCAAGCCAGAAATTGTCATCAAATTCTTTTCCTGCAGGTTTGAGAGACTTTGCGTCATATAAATTATCTCATTACTAAAAAAAAATCTAAAATGGCACTAACCTCTCCAAGAAGTTAGTCATATGTGAAGGTGCAGATGGCTTTATCTGAAGTTATCACTTGTTTAATAAATAACAATAAAGCCTGCGTGACAGACTTTTTGTGAATCAAACTGACTTTTTGCCTTAGACAAGTTATAATACACTCTTGCCCTTTGAGAGGATTTCATTAGGGTAGAAAATGGCATGAGCTACCAGTAAGAGCTCTAATTGTTTGATATTTATAGCCTGGGCCTTGCAATAGCAGTCTGGTGTCTTACATTAACAGTAAGACAAGCATTTGGCAGACAGAACTGAAATTTTAGTGATTCTGACGTGCTACCTAAAGTGTAGACAAATTGTTATTGGTTTGTTCCCAGTCCTGAATTAATTTCTCCCATTAAACCATTATTAAGTTGGATTATTGTTGTTTACATTTCTTTCTCTGTTTCCCACTGTGTTTTGTTTTTTTTGTTTTTTTTTTCTTCAGCTGCTCAAAGAAATATCTAGGAAACGCAGAAGTGTCCGTTATGGGAGAGAAGTTGAATTAAAGCCATATATAGCCGCTCACTTTGATGTCCTTCCCACTGAGTTTACCCTGGGGGATGACAAACATTATGGTGGATTTACAAACAAGCAACTCCAAAGTGGTCAAGAATATGTCTTCTTTGTGCTAGCTGTGATGGAACACGCAGAGTCTGTAAGTTAATTGTGATGACATCTATTTCCTATGGCATTCTTATACATTTTCACCAGACTGTGGTTATTTAGGGATATGTGGTTATATCCATCCTAAATGTTTCACATGAGCTGTCATTAGCTTAAATGTAGTAACAGGCTGCCCGCTTTTTGAATAGTGCTGGGTAATCTGCTTCAGATTTCATTATAAACAAGGCTGTGTCTCTAATGAGAGAATTTAAGCGGACTTCTAGTATAAGAAGTGCTAGATTGTTAGGGCTTAATTCTTGAGACCTTTCTATCTGACACATAGCAATAGAAGGGTGATCGCCATCACTGCTTGCAGTCTCTTTCCTCATCCTCTAAAAATGACTACTTTTTAAATAAATAAATACGCAATTACACATAGTATATTTCCAGATATTTGAAAATATTGATAAAGGGTGATTGTATATTTTTTCTCTTGTAACTGCCAGTGAGCCCACAGTACCCTCTACCTGGATTCACAGGGGGCAGCTCTGTCTAGGAAAAGGCAAGCGCCGCCAGCTTCTTTAATTGTAGCAATTTACCGGTGACTTTATCACTGAAAAGCCAAGAAAGTTAGAAACTAATTCAATAAAACAGAGAATTCCTAAGGTACTCTAAATAATGAGTTGTCTTCTTTTATGTAATTCATCTTGCTCTTATGTCATTTTATGCTTCAGTTGCTTTGAATGTTAAAAAGAGAGAGGGGGGTGAGAAATTGTAGATGAGAAGGGGGGTGGCTTTTGAAGTGGCAGTTCACATTAACATTTAATGTACATATTCTAAACTGTATTTTGCTAAGAGATTAGGGCCTAAAACCGACAGGAGTGGCGACTCAGTTGAGCCAGTCGTTTCCCTATATAAGAAGCCTGGATGCATCAAACATTTCTCCACATCAGGGGTGAGAGCATGTACAACCGGGCTTCTTTTCAAATGATGGAAGGAATTCCCCCTTGCAAAATCAAGACACAAAGGCAGCCTTTCTGCCTGGTTTACCTTTGTGTACAGAATGTCATTAGAAAACAAAGGCAAGGGCTTCCTGGAATTGTAATGCACAGATATGCTTTCTCTCTCTAGTTGAATGTTTTAAGGCAAAACATCAAGGGAATGGAAATCATCTTTGCTTTCTTTCTTTTTTTTTTAAATGACTTTTACATATTTGAAAGTAATTTTCTTTAAATAGCTCTAGGACATTTCAGAGAGTACATTCAGACCACTGAGGTAGATCAGCAAAGAAGACAGTCTCATCGGATCATCAGGCTGATCGTTCCACTGCCAGAGACTGGTTTCCAGTGTCTCCCAAGAGTTTCTGCTAGTGTTTAAGGGCATGACCACTGATGAAGCGTCGTCTACCCTTTCCCTTAGTGTGTCATCCCGCTGTTTCATTAATGATGCAGTTTGGATTTTTTTCCAAATGTATTATCTGAATTGCCCCTTTTCTCCATCATCTTTTTCAACATTGCTCTTAAAGCAACAGTGTGGCCTTTATGTTTCCTGTATGTTTTCAGGCCAGCATTTACTTCATAGAAGATGGTATTCAACTAGGATCATGTTAGCAGTGATACAGTCCTTCTGTAAGCCTCTAATTTTCATTATTTTTCATTGATCGTTAATAAAGCACCTAACCATTCCAAGGATAGACTGATAATTTCCATAGAGAAAATACCCCCCCCTCCCCAAAGACACATGCTTTTCCCCAGTCTGTTGCCTCGTATCAGGAATATCAGAGGACTGGTTTAGAATGACCAAAGGTTTGTTTTTTTTTTTTTTAATCACCTCACACATTGAGTAAATTCTGTGTTTCTGGTGTCATTTTATGGTTTCGTTTTCTTTTCATTTTTCACCTGTCTCTTATTTTCTGATTTGAGTTGGAAATCTATGTGCTTTGGGAAAACCTCTGCTTAGATTTCTACCTTGGCTGACCAAGATTATTATCTAAGAGGCTCTTGGTAAAGAATTTCAAATCAGAGAGTTTTGCTTACTTTTGTCTGCCAAATACTGGGTTGTCGGAAAAGCCATGACGTATTTTTTTCTATGTTTTTCTTTGCAAAAATGCGTCGTGACTTCTCCGACAACCCAATAGTTTGAGTGTGACCTACAAAATAGAGAGGGGCGAGTATAAACCAAAACAAACAATTATACTTATATAAAGAATCATGTTTCTTCGATGTTTAGTGTCTTTGCCAAGTCTTTTGTGTAAATCTTTACACCGTACATATCTTTTTTTTCAGCTGCTTCTAAGAAGGTTGGAAATATACCGAGTTATCTTTTTTGATGCATTAGAACAGCTGAAAGTCAAGTTAACCTCTTTGCTGGGCACAGTGAGGAAAATGGGAAGGAAGAATAGTATACAAGTAGTCTATGGGGCATGTGTTCTCCAAATTGACTAGTGAGCTTATCACACTTAAAATCAGAATATGTGCTCTAAAAATGTTTTTGTAATGTAGATTTAAAAATGAAATATATTTACTGATCATGGAAAATGAGCATATTCTTTTATGCCTTCATAAGGTCAGCCATTTGAAAAGATAAGCATTTTATTTTATTCAACAAAGATTTGTTAGGAACTCAGTAAGTGCAAAGTTTTGGGCTAGCTGCTTTAAGTATACAAACAGCTTATAAATACCTATCTTCCAGAAGTTTATAGTTTCATTAAAGAAAATAAGGTATATGCACAGATAAAAAAACGAAATAGGCATAAAGAACTACCTAAAATTTTTTTTAAAAATGCCTACATGTTTTAGAATAACTGATTATTTCCAGTTAAAGAGCGGTAGCTTCAGTGGAGGCAGCATTAAGGGGAACCGTGGAGATTAGTTGGATTTCAAGAGCTAAACGTTGTGGAACTTGTGAGAGGGTTAAAAAATAGAGAATAGAGCATTTGGGTATAGTAGCAAGAAGTTCACTGTGATGGAATATGTTGTATGTGGTAAGGAACTTTAAAACAAAACTGGGGAGGCCCTTAAGAACCATGCTAAGATATGTAGGTTTTATTTAGGAACCACCAGAAAGCCTCCTGAAGATGTCATAGCTGTAGTTTAGGATAACAACACTAGCTTAATAGAGGCTGGTAGAGGAAGGAAGAAAGACTAGATATGTTGGGATGAGCGTGAATGAGGTCCTAAAGAAATGTGGTACCCATGAGACAGAAAAGAGGGTGAATGGACTTGAGGGTCATTGATTAGACAAAATTGGTAGTTTTTCATTCCTAGCTCTTGAGAGAGTGAGAGAAATGAGCAAGTCAAAAGGAGTGTATAATTCAGAAGCAGGGAGGTAACACGTGCAATTCTTAATTGAGGGTACATGTAGGAGTCTCTGGAAACAATTGTAAATAAAGGTCTGGGACTTAGCAGAGTTTCTGAGTTTAAGAACATTAATCAGGATGTACTCTGCATAGAGGTTGGTAGATAAAACTAGGGATAACCTTGCCAGATAAGGGCCAAAAAAAAAAAAAAAGAGAGACTAACAGAAAATAAAACTTAAGAATGCTGGCCCAGGATGGACGCAGAAATAGTTAATTCAACAGGGCATAATCAGTTGCCAAGATTAGGATGGGACTAGTTGAGAAAAGAATTAAAAGAGCCTGAGGAGCAAGCTTCAAAGAAGGCATGATCAACTGTGGCAAATCTGGTACAGATGTCTGAAAGGGTAAAGATTGAATAATAATAATTAGATTTGGCAAATGAGAAACTTGAACCAATGGTGGTACTGGAGTGAGAACAGATGAAGACCGAGTGGTAGGACAGTTGGGGCATCCCATGGATGAGCATTGGTCTCTATTAGAAAAGGAAAAGATAGGACTTTAAAAGGGGGCAGAGTCAAGAGAATACTGTTTTGAGATAGGCTAAAATAGAAAAGAAGAAAATATAATATTATAAGAATTTTATAAATACTCAGTCCATTCTTTCCCCATATAACCATGTATTTTTACCTACTTTACTGAGGAAAATTCACAAGTATAATTGTACATTTTTAAAGTGCACAACATGATGGTTTGATATACATATGCATTGTGGAATGGTGACCAAGATCAAGATAATGAACACATCTAGCATCTCATGTAGTTAACTCTTCTTTCATGTGTGATGAGGATGCTTAAGTTCTACTCTCAGCAACTTCCCAGTATACAGTGTCATATTATTAACTATACTCTCTAGTATGTCCATTAGATCTTCAAAAGTTATTCTTCTTATAACAGAAGGTTTGTACACTTAGACCCACATCTCCCCTCTTCCTCTACCTCCAGCCCCTGGCAATCACCATTCTATTCTCTGTTTCTATGAAATAAACTTTTTTTTTTTTAATTCCACACATAAATGATACCATACAATACTTGTCTTACTCTTTCTGGCTTATTTCACCTAACAGAATGCCTTCCAGATTTATCCATGTTGATGCAAATGGCAGGATTTCTTCTTTTGATGGCTGAATAATACTGCTGTGTGTGTGTGTGTGTGTGTGTGTGTGTGTGTGTGTGTTTCCTTTGTCCATTCATCCATCCAATGTGAATAATACTGCAGTGAACACTGGTGTGCAGATACCTCTTCAAGATAGGGATTTCATTAACTTGGATAAATACCTAAGAGTGAGATTGCTGGATTATATGGTAGTTCTGTTTTTAATGTTTTAAGGAACTAATATACTGTTTTGTATAATGACTGTACCAATTTACATTCCCACCAACATTGTATAAGTGCTCCCTTTTTCCTGCTTCAGTTATCTATTGGGAGCAATCATACCAACCTCTGAGTGATAACTGTAATTGAATTAAATGGAAACTGCTAAATCCTTTTAAATTCTAAAAATGTTGTGTGCTAGAAAGCTATATCATAAATTCCATACATCTTGCATTTATAATTTGAACATTGAACTTCTCTTTTGAAGTTATAGACTTTGTTCGTTGTTTGGCCTCCATTTTCTAACTAATGTACAGTACTAAGAACTACTTACATAATTTAACATTTAATTAAATACTAATATTTTGCTCTATAAATGCTTACTTCCTAAATTTGGTCTCCTTAACGGGGCGTGATATCTTGAGGGCTGAAACTGGAATATTTCTGTTGATTTTTCACATAGCATTGAACATATTGGCACCATGTAAATGCTCATTGAACATCTTGTGACTGGTTGATTACTGATACTTTATACTTTGTAAGATCGTTTAATATGCCATAGATAGATCCCAATGAAAAAGTATCTCTGGAGTAATTTATACCATCAAAAGTGATTTTATTAGAAAAGTACTTCACTCTCTAAGGAAATTTAGATTGCAAAACTTCTTTCCTCCCTTCCTTTTCTCCCCCCCCCCCACACTTTCCCTTCCCTCCTTCTTATTTACTAAGATTGTTTCACACACTTATCAAATCCACTATGTCCTGAATCTTTCCTTCTTCTAACACTAAGGAAACACACAAGAAAGACATTCGTTCTAACTAACATAGACTCCGTTTTTCCTCAGAAGATGTATGCAGCCAGTCCCTACTCTGACCCTGTTGTGTCGATGGACCTGGATCCCCAGCCCATCACGGATGAAGAAGAAGGCTTGATCTGGGTCGTAGGTCCTGTCCTCGCAGTGGTCTTTATCATCTGCATCGTCATAGCTATTCTTCTTTATAAAAGGTAGGTTTGCTCAATATTTCTATTGCAGTCTTGGGGGCTGCCTTATTTTTGAAGACTTGGTAATCATTCTGTGGTCACTATATGATTGATCTTAGTAGAAACGCTTCAGTGTAATGTAATGACTGTGCTAGTTGAAATCCATTCAGTGTGTGGTGTGAACTTCATGGCCCAACATGCATAGATCACAGCCTCCATGTTCTGAGCTACCTCATGCAGTGTGAGCACCCTGCGTGACATTTGAGACAGCACGTTCACCAGCAGATTCATTTGATTGTTTTAGACAATTAATTGCTCAATCTAAGCATGGTCTATTAAACACAAATTTTTACGTTTGTATCCATTTCATAACTCTAATGTGCACATGTGCTGAGAATTTTTTTTTCCTGTAGCTATTTCTCAAAATTTAGGAATGTAGCTAAAATTTGAAGATTAAAGAAGGAAGAAAAAGAGGAAGACAATGAACTTTTTTTCCTTTCCCATTTTTTTTTAACCCTTATTCCACATATTCAATGTTGAATTCTCATCTGTGTTTAAGAAGTAATGTGAGGCACCATTTTCTTTAAAAAATAATAATAATAACAACTTCAGTCGTTATGTTCGCAAGAATCAATCTGACTTAGCATCTTTGACTACAATTAGGATGTAAATAATCCACATCTACCCCATGTTTTCTTATTGTCCAGTCCACTCTTTTTTCAATTTGATTTCTGCCTCCATTACCCATAAGCAAGATTTCTTTTCCACTAAGGCACTACTCAGTCAGTAGAAGGGAGAACATTAGTAATTCTTCTTTCCCTAAATACTTTTGCCTTAAAAAATACATGATATAATATTATAAACATATAAAATTATAAAAATTAACATATATAATACAGCCTCTTAAATATTTACAATGACAAAATTCTGAATGATCTCCCTTTATATCAATTTTCCTTTTCTTCTAATTCAAATTTTATTTCATGAAACTTTAAACTTTTTCCATTGTAGTGCATTATCTTTCACAAGGATCTTTGAAAATAATTTATTCCCTCTACTATATAACAGCTTCTCTTCACCTTTCTCTCTCTCCCAGTCCCTGCCACCACCACCACTCCCTTTCCCATATTCTCTCCTTCTCTCTCTGCTCATAATTTTGATCTTCAAAATTAGATAAGAATGTCTCCATTTTGATTCGTGCTTACATGATTAATCTGATAATCTTATTTCCGTGATTTATTTTTCCTATCCATGTAGCTCCCTTCACTGAGTTTATATTAATTATTTCTACCTGTATCCCTTTGTGAAATATGTTCTTATGTCCTAGAATAGCCCTTTTTTTCATAACTTTTTCTCTTGACTCAAAAATGTATCCTTCAAGACATTCCTCCTTTGAAAAGCTTTCTCTTATGAGGCTACATTCCATTTTATTCCAGTGCAAAGATAGGGTTGTGGGGGGGAAAAAAAAAGGAGACATTAAAGAAGGAGTTTCGTAACCATAACCCATTAAATTGCCTATCCTATTTTACAGCTAGAAAAAAATGAAAGAAATAGCCATCATTTTTTTTTCTGATCACTTCCATCTATACCATAAAACAGCTGAAAAAGCAAGTGATAGAAGGCCAAAATCTCCTCTTAATTGATGGCTTCAGTCTCCCCATCCCAATCCTTATATCATCAGTGTGCATGGTAAGGGCCCTGTTGTATTTGATTGCCTCTCCCTTCCGCAAGAGGTACCCACAAACCCCAGAACAGTAACAGATCATGTGCTAATACTAGCAGGAGCTGGTGCCCTTTGCTTTCCATGTGCTACATTTGTTACCAGAAGAGAATACAATAATCAAAAAACAAAAGTAGAATTGTAATTGTTTCCGGTGAAATTCAGGTCATCACATCCTACCTACCCTCTGAGTCAGATCAGAAAACATGTACTTGCTGACAGTTGCATTTCTAGACCATATCACATGACATTTTGTGATTATTCAAAATGGACCAAATGCTTGCCTTTTTTTTTTTTAAGTTCTGTTTCCTTCAGCTATATCTGGCGATCCTTAAGTCATGCCACTTAACAGAGGTGTGCATGTGATTTGTGATTCAGTTATGTAAATGTGAAAAAATAGGATTATAACCTTGATAATTTTTAAGATTTATAATTAAGTTTCCCTTTCTGCATTTGCATGCTTGAAAAAAAAAATCTACTCAGTTATAATTTGTTCCTAATCCTGCAAAAAGAGGCATCATATTTAAAGGCATTATGACTCTGTTAAAATAGTCCCACTTCGGTGTGTGCATATGTAAGCATCGTCTAATGCAATTGTTGGAAGATGCATACATCCTCGAATGCTAAGTATATTTAGCTAACCATCTGAAGGCCCATGAAGCGTTTCTGAAATAGAAATGCTTGCTTCAGCAGTAAACAACATTCCTGACTTGAAATTCAAGTAGACCCAACAATGTCCTTCTTGATTATTGTGAGGCAGTTCTAGAGGAAATCTTCTGTAGGCAAGGAATAGTGTGTTTTATAGCTTGGATTATGAGCAAAGTTAATTATGTCATAAATATGTCATACCTTTCTGGTGCCTTTCAGTTTATACATAGGCTGTTGGAATTGAATATATTATTATTATTATTATTACTACTACTACTATTATTATCATCAAAGTACTGTACTTCCTATAGAGAATGAGTATAGAATATTGTTGACTCATATTATCTTAATAATTCTGCTTATCAAGACTACTTGTGTTTGGAGTAGGTCTGTAGCTATGGATGGCTTGTCCATATAAAGCTGTTTAAGGAGACTTTGAGACCTATTCTTATTATCATATTAATGTGGAAATAGCATACTCTTTTATCTGACATACTATTCGTTTAACTTTGTTTTTAACCTAGTTATTTGAAAACCTATAATACATTGATACTCAATGACAAAACATTATCACTGAGGCTTTGGCAGGTTTTTAGTGTTACAACTTGTCTTACACTATGATTTTTTTTTAATATTATACTCTATGTGTGATAACATACAATGATTTTACAATGAAAACTCCAGATATAAGATTGTAGTAAGGTAATTCCTAGAAAAACACTAGCCTAGGAATTAGAAAACCTGAGTTCAACTCCCAGCTAGCTCTGTGACTGGGGAGCTTTATGGGGTAGAAAGTCATGCCAACATTCTGGGCCTCAGTTTCCTCATTTATAAAATAAACAAGTAGAGTAGATAATTCAACCTTATTAATATTAATGCTTTATAATGAGAACATTAAAAAAAATAGAATTTGGACTGTATTATTTCTGCCCCCAGGGTTGTATGTATAGTTTTTTGTATATGACTCCAGGTTGCTCTTCATTCATCCACACCCTAGACACACACACACACACACACACACACACACACACACATACACACATGCACGCACGCACACACGCGCACACAGAATCCATAAAACGATTGAATGTTTTAGATCATCATTGACCCTGTACATCTGTTACATGTGAGGTGTTTCAGTCATTAGTTCTAGAACTGCCCAGAATTTATTCATATAGAAAACAGTTTATAATTAAATCTCAACTTGACTCTATGGAAAAGCATTTCAGGATGGATGGAAAGTGTTTATTACATACTATAGAAAAAAGAAAATATAGATTAGGATGCTGGAAAGGTCTAAGGCACAATCTAGACAAAATAAGCCCCCTTGAACAGTAATAGCCTAACCTGAATGGATACTGTAGAGAGTAAATCATCCGAACCCAATCCCCATGACTTCTATGCACGAAGGCCAAGAGGTAGATGTGACTAAAATATAGACTTCACCTTTCCCCAGATACAACACTAACTCTCTGTAGAGTTGGCCTCTTTCGTCTTCTCCTCTTGTATTAGCCCTGCATATATTTCCAAGCTGTCATCAAAGAAAAAAACACAGACCAGAGTGTTTCGAGATGTTGTAAAGGAATACGCTGCCATGCCCAGCCACGCCAGACAGGCCTGCCTTCGAGGAACGTCCAGGCTTCCCAAAGGCTGGAACACATTTCCTCTCTCGTTGGCCACCACTCCTTTTGGCCTGGCTACCTCTAACTCATCCTTTAGAGGGAAGCTAAGATGTCACCTACTATATAAATAGCCGGTCTGGGTGCCTCCTTGTAGCCCTCCCCTCTCATTCCAGTCCAGGCTACCTCAGGTTCCCTTTTTCTATGCTCTTAAAGCACTTGCTACTTATCTATATTATAGAACGTATCACATTACTATAATGGTCCATTCTCTTTGCTTTCTTGACTCCACCATAGTGTAGGTCAAGGACTCTGTCTTCCTCCTCAGTGTATCCATTGAGCCCACCATGTTTCCCCGAAAATAAGACCTAGCCGGAGAAGAAGCCCTAGCATGATTCCTCCAGGATATGGAAGGCATGCACCCCTCACATGAAGGTTTTATGCCCTGTTTCAGGGAGAAGGGTGCCTTTTCCACAAACTCCTTCAGCTTAAAATTTTCAGTATGCCAAGGTGGCATATTTTGCCACTTAAAATCATGCGAGGGGGCCGGCCGAGTGGCGTGTTGGTTAAGAGCTGGCTTGGGACGCCAGAGGGCCCCGGTTCGGATCCCACATATGAGGGCCAGTGACACTGCCCTCCACAGCTAAGATGCTGAACAACAGCTCAACCTGGAGCTGGGCTGCTGTGAGTCGCCAGCGACGGTATAGGCTGAAGCCCCTGCTGCAGTGGGTTGCCATGGGCTATCGTGTGTAGCCAGCAGCCAGCGTGAGCGGCCAGCAGCTGCAGTGAGCAGCCGTCCAGAAGCCAGCGACTGATCTGCCTCACCCAGGAAGAGCGCAATGATGGTGCCAACTTGGGCCAGTGAAGCAACATCCTCCACAACTAGACTGAAGAACAAAATGACAGCAACTTGTCTGTTCCCCTTCCCCCAATTCCCCAGCACTGTTCCCATCCCCCCAATTCCACAATAAAAATCTTTAAAAAAAAAAATCATGCGAGGGCTTATTTTCAGGCTAGAACTTATTTTCAGGGAAACGATAGTAGAGAGCATGTCACAAAGGGATATTGAATGATCAAATTTATATAAGCCAAATAGTGTTAAACTGTGTTCCCTCCATTTGATTACTTCATCACTCAGTACTGCCTTTATCTTGGCTGGCAAGAACTGTAATAAAATCCTCAGCCTATGATTTAAATATACTGGTTTCTAAAGCCCTCAGACTTAGACATTTGCATCAAATATGTACCCATGCTGCCACAGGTGGCAAGAACCCATTCCCTTCCATGGCCGAGGAATATTCCATTGTATGTATATACCACCTCCTCTTTATCCATTCATCCATCAACAGACACCAGAGGTTGGCCATTGTAAACAATGCTGCAATGAACAAATGGATGCACATGTCCCCCCTCGAAATAGTGTTTGGGTTTCTTCAGATAAATACCCTAAAGTGGGATTACTGGGGCCTGCTTTGTCTCTTGTTATAGACTTTGTTTTAAAGTCTATTTTGTCTGGTATAAGTATTGCTACCCCAGCATTTTTGTTTTTGTTTGTTTCCATTTTCATGAAATCCATTTTTCCATCTCATTACTTTCAGTCTGTGTGTGTGTGTATGTCTTTCCATTTGAAGTGAGTCTCTTGTAGGCAGCATACGTAAGGGTCTCGTTTTCTTATCTGTTCAGCCATCCTATCTTTTGATTGGAGCATTTAATTCATTTTTACATTTAAAGTAATGGTTGATAAATATATAGTTATTGTCATTTTATTATTCATGTATTTTTATCGGTTTTTTTTTTCTTCTTAAAGAAGGCCTTTTAACATTCCTTGTAATACTCATTTGGTGGTGATGAACTCCTTTAGCTTTTTCTTCTGTCGGAAGCTCTTTACCTGTCCTTCAATTCTAAATGATAGTAGGCTTTTGTTTTTTTTTTTTTAAACCTGGCACCACCAGGTAAATCACTTTAAAACTAAGAAAATAATTAACCGCTAGGTTTGATATCATTTTCATTACTCACTTTCTATGTATGTTTGTACAATTTAAATGTTATATTTGTATTATTGAAAAGAGATGGACTAAATGATCTCAAAGCCAGACACTCTAGCAACATGAGTATATATTTTATTGGCATTAAGACAGACTTGGTACCTTTACTTTTATAATTGAGAACTCATGAAATACTTGCCTCAACATGAAGATTGTGTAGATTAATGCTTTTCTGATATATTCTCTGTGTGAAGAACATGATTATTTATACAATCCATATATTACCACAGGTGAAAGTGTCTATGAGCATGAGCTAAACGTGTTCTCAGACAGCAGCACCTCTCTGACTAGGAAAATATCTGTCATATCAATGGCTGGTAATAAAATACTTTCCTGCATTAGCCCAGCTATCTAGATGGGTCATGCTTTGTCGATTTATAATGATGAGCATCACTTTTTCCAAAACTGAAAATGCATTGAATCTTTTATTGGAAAAACGATTTATGACCACCTTACTTGTCAAAAGGTGTTTGAAAAAATCATTTCTGCCATTTTATTACCTCATGGTGTGTTATACAGTCGTGCAAATTTTTGTGCTGTTTAATGCAGTATGCAGGTATTTTTTATCATTAAAGGAATAGCTACCTCTTAACTGAGAACTCTTTATTTTCAATGAACAAATTTCTTCTGTAGAGCAATGTTATATTTCCATTAAGTACATTTGTAGTTTCCTCATGGCATGTTTTAGACAAATCAAATTATATCTCTACTATCAAATACATCCTGGGGAATAACTGATTGTGGCAGCATTTTGTAAGTTGATGGATAAAAGAGAATGAGACATTAACATGCAAAAAAAAAAATGCTTTATTTAGTGATGCACCCTCATGTCCTCCATTTAATTCATGATTAGAGGCCTTTAAATATTTTGATATGCTGTCATTTTCTAATATGTGTTAGTTATGTGCCTCCACCTGGGATCACTGTTAAATCTTGGTTGTCATGGTTACAATTGTTACCATTGGCCAACTAACATTTAGCCTTTCTCTTTCTTTTTCCTTCCTTTTTTTTTCTTTTTCCTTCTTCTTCTCTCTCTCTTTTTTTTTTTTTTTTTGCTGCACTAAAATGGAGCAGTAAACCTGACAGGTGAGGAATAGAAAATAAACCCCTTTAACACAAAGTAAAAAATAAATAAATAAATAAAAAGATATGGGTAGACTTTGGATGTTATTGAGGGGGTGAGGGTGGAGGTTGGATATAAAAGATGATACCTGACAAGTAGAAGGTGGATAAAGCCTACATATATAAAGTAATTTTGATAGAATATGGTTCTGGGAGAAAAAATTAGCCTGTCTATATAAAAGATAAAATTATCTTTATTTGAAGCTGAATGTAGAAGGTAGTAAAACCAGTCTCTGTTGTTTTGTTTGTTGCTAAGGTTCAATGAGCATATTTATGTGTTAATGTGTCTGCAGAAGTGAAATGTGAGGTGTCCCATAAGCTGTTGTGTTTTGTTTTGAAGATCAGTTTTCAAGTTTGATCTCTGGTCACCTCTCAACAAACACTAGCATGTTCATAACCTGCAAATATTAATGGTATTGTGTTAGTGAAAACTCCTCTGTAATTATAAATTATTCCCTATGTCTTCCAGCCTTAAATAATAATAATAATAATAATAATAATAATAATAATAATAGTAGTAGTAATAATAATAATAATAATAATAGCTATACAGTAATTACTATACTCAATGATTATTGACTAATGGGTATAATCTAAAATCCTAGTTTTCTAATTCAAATAGATCTATATATCCATATCTATATTGATAAATAGATATGAATTCCTGATTAAAATTAAGCTAAGAAGGTTTGTAGTTTACTTATCCAGTGAAATACATACCAGTAGTGGCATTCTTAATGTCAGAATTGTGAAGTGCTTGAACTGATACGTTTGAATATTAATAGTAGAAATTTCAAATAAATACATTTCCTCCAAAAGCCTGTACCCATATGTTTCATTATCGTTATTCCAAGTAAATAGATTTGATCTTCCACACAATCTCCCTTTGTTTTTGCTTTACACTTTACCCCTGGATGAGAATCAGATGAAAATAAAACACCCCTTTGCCACAGAGTAGCATTTTTGGTGTACGTTATTCATGTCCCAAACATATATTTTTATACTATTAGTAGTTTCTGCCATATCTGAAATGTCATGTGATTTTCTATTTCCTTTTCATCCATATAACTCTCATACATGTAGGTACTTTTCACTGCACGAAATACATTTGCATTAGGGCTTTATAATCTTAACAGAAATAATAAAGCAGCAAGACAAAATTCACAATCTGTTTCTATGCACTATTCTTTGCTTTTTTTTCTAGTTTAAAAATGAGAATAAAGGAACCTCTGAAAACTTAGGAAAAATGGTATTACTTTCATGTTGAACCTGATTTAGATTGTTATATGCCATTTAAAATATTACAGCAGTAATTAATTTTTTAAAGCTCTTTACTATTATTACTCATAATGGCCAAACTCTTCATCTCGCAAATCTTTCTTAGAAATTATTTCTGTTAGAAAACAACCATGTTAGCACATTTCTGTTTTAAAATAACATCATAAAAAGTATGGGCAGCCATGACTATCCATGTCATGATTATCAAAATGTAATTGAACAAAACAAAATTGAAACAGCTCGTTTTCCTAACGGGCTAAAGTTTTGGAGTCTGAGATCTTAGAGGTCATTTTATTTGAATATAGGAAGTGAGAGAGAAGCTAATTCTTAAATATCAGGACATTCCTCCCAATTTATTACAAATATGAATTGTAATTTTACGCCCATGCTCTGGGTTTTCTGAGACGCGTCTGGGCAACAAGATGTGATTTTTCAGCTTTCCTGGCACCAGAAAAACTGACTAAATGTCTTCAGAGAGTATTCTTTTCTGTCTTTTTGTCTCCGTGTCATGTAACGTGGCCTCAGTGAAAAAGATAAGGAGGATGTTACACTTGCAGATGTTACCTGCAAACGGGAAATAGTTTTCTTGCCCAGATATTTCTACTTCTGGATTCCATAATCCTGCAAAAATGGCAGTAGAGCCACTTTGAGAAGGGATAAAAATTCAGGTTTTAGTCATTGCATCTGGCACATCAATAAAGAAATGTATCTGTGCCAACTTATGTGAAAAAAGCAAAACCTGAGAAGGGCCACAGGGAGGATTTGAAGTGAGAAGACCAACCGTATGTTTGTGACATGTGGGGTTGATTGGCAAGCCATACTCAGTGACATTTTATTAACCCATTTAGATTCTGTATCTTTGGTGATAAAATAAATCTGTCAGTGTTATGAGGCAAATATCTCCAGCATAAACACAGTGACATTTCCTACTTAGAAAATGGTCATTGTATCCTTCTTTCACACAGTCTCCTGAGCCCCTCTTTCTCTTTCTTCTCATATCTTTTTCATCAGCCCTCCATCCCTTCTTTTCTTCTCATCTTATACTCCGTACAACTGGAGCCACCAGTCCCTTTGGCATACCTCCAATTCACTGCTTTCCTCTGATTGGTAGTGTAGCTTGGCACTACCTTCTGCCCTAAGACTGTGCCTGACACCTTTAGTAAGAAACAGGAAACCAGGAGACATGTTAATCGGAAGTCCTAAGAAAGCAAAGTGTCTAATAGGACTCACACAAGAAAATTCATTTTGTCAACTATGTTTTGCCAAAGGTATTGCACTTGAGCAAATCAAGTGTACTTTCCCTTTGCATCCATCTTCCTGTCATCCCTGGTTAGTTTTATTTTATACAGATGAGCAGAGATGGAAAGAAAGACTATTTAACAGGAGCCCTCTGGCTAACCCTTGAACAACCTGGGTGACACTGAGAGCACATTATCACAGGAATATAAGTAAGTTGTAACACAATCATATCAAAAAGAGAAAAGGAAAGTTCCTAAATAATTTGCTGCTCCCTTTTCCCTAAGTTAAAATGCTTCGAGCAGGGGTGAGATGTTAGGATTATGACTCTAGCCTGGAGATGGCTGGAATCAGAATTTGGAATAAAGCACTGTTAGAAAAAGGCTTCCATTTGTTCAGTGAATATTTAATCTAAGTCAACTTGAAAGAAAATAGTTAGGTACCACTCTGATTACTTGGATTTGAAAAAGAAAAACAAAAAAAGAGCAAAGAAATCTTAGTTAAAAAAAAAAAAACAGTTGTGAAAATTATAACACTTTTAGAGAATTTATTAAAACTAGAAGATAGCAATTAAAACAGATTAAATGAATTATGTGAAGAATTATTTATAACATAGCACTATTAATAGTTCGTATACTTTGAATGCTCATTAGGAGAGTGGGAATACCTGCTAGGTAAAATTACTTTTTCTCCAATCTTTCTGTGATTGACTTTCATTAACAAAATATTAATCATAATTAGCTTTGCACCATAAACAGCCAACACTATTTTTTTTTTAATTTGAAAGAGAAAAGAATGGTGGTTTTGCATGGTACCAATTCTCCTTCCAGGTGTTAGGCTAACGTGGAATCTCAGAAATGCACTTACTGTATTTATCAGCCTTATGGGAAAATCCAATGGAGGTCCACTTTATAGCCACCAGTTATACATTCTTAGAAAGGAGAAATGGGGGCAGATTTAGGTGTTCAATCTGAGGCCCAGCAGTTTCAGAGCTTTTCTTGACAATAACAACCATCTTAGTATGATGACTGAGGGTCTCCCTGTTCTTCACAAGTAGAACTAGTGGATAAGGGGGAATATCTCAGCAAGGATCCAAGCATTTCTCCCCAACACTCCCTTAAAGCAGCGTCACTGAATTGCTTAATTCTAGAGCTGGAAAAGGACTTTGAGATCATCCACTTGAACAAAAATTTCAGGCCTGAAGAAATACTATAGGCCAAGAGAGGAAAAGCCATCTGAGCAAGGTCACAAAGCTAACCCATCAAAGTTTTAAAACTGAAAGTTGGGAAGTGGGGCATGACTCTCTGCTTTTAAAAACCTGTTTCAATAGGGTTTTGTCTATTTGTTTGTTTTACTCTTAAATTTTTACTTTCCTCTTATAGGAAGAGGGCGGAGTCCGACTCTCGAAAAAGCAGCATACCCAACAGTAAGGAGGTCCCTTCACACCATCCAACAGACCCCGTGGAATTGAGGCGCCTTAATTTTCAAACACCAGGTAAGAGACATGACTCATCTTGCCGAGGATACAGTCTTTGCTGAAATTTTTATAGCCTAGTTGATGTTGCCGTGAGAGATGAATGCATCACCTTATTTTGAATAATTTTGTGAATTCTCTTTCATTTTACTATTATTGAGACTCGCCAAAACATAATTCTTGAAAAGAAATTAAGCTCTTTGTGGAAATCTGAGGTGGGGGTGGACAAAAGGAAAAAAAAATGTAATTCTCCTTCAAATTTTGGACAAAATACAGTCATGTAAAAACACCATTTTTATGGTCTTAACACAGTTATCATTTTCAATGACACCTATCTGGAAGGAATTTAGGTTCTCATCTTATAAAATGAATGGATGGGTGTTACATCGCTCATCCTGTTGGGAAAGATTATATTCTATATTCTTCTGTTAATTTGTGTCTGTGTTACTCTGAAAGAAAGGGTGAGAGAGGGGAGAAGAGACAGAAGGATGGAGGAAGGGAAAGAAAGAAAATGAGGCAAAAATTTATATCTTTTTAAACTATACGTATACTGAATCTCACTGACCAGTCTAGGATTCTTACTGGGGAGACACATAGAATGGCTGAGAATAAGAAATATATGCTGATTTCTTAAAATAAAGAATATTAAGTGCTTCAACAGAGGAAAAATATTATTCTCACTGAGGGACATTTAGTACAGTATTGTTAATTCAAGCCTAGTTCTATTTTACTGTCTTTTAAATAAATCTTGCTTATACCAAATGAATGGCAAGCAATGAATGGTAAAGAGAGGTAGAAACCCAAAACTGAGTGGCACCTAATGATAATGAATATGGTAAAGAGCTGATCTAAGAAAGAAGCCTTTTATTATTATAATTTGGTCACAGTGCTGTACCCCCAATTGGTGGGAAGTTTTCTTTGTGTCAAGTGGGTGTTGTAGCTCACAGTAGGAAACACCACAGATTTATTAAACTACACATTTGCAGTGAATTGCTTTAAACTGAAAATACATGGTTTATAGTATTTAGCATACGTTGCTTTTTTTTTTTTTTTTTTGTAGCTGAGCCATCCTGCCACCTGTTGGCAGCTCAGCTTGGGCCGGGAATTGAACCAGCGACCCTGTTGCTCAGAGCTGGCACTCTTGAGCAAGCTCTTAACCAACTGAGCCACTTGGCTAGCCCTGTATATGTTCTCTTTACATGCAGATATGTCGTAGTAACTGGTAACTATTCAGTTGAAAGAAATGGCTGGCATTTTCCAAGTGGCTATACAAATCATTCTAAGCGTGCTGTGTTTGTTTAAATTATATTTCAAATGAGGTTCGACTTTTTAAAAAATTTGTTTTTTAAAAATGGAACGAATGCCTTCATCAGCATAAAAGGTGGGTGGAAATGTTCATGTTGCCAAAAGTCCCCTGTAGGCATGTTTTGGAAAAGACTGTTCATTGCAGACGATGCCCATGTGTGGGATGGCTGAGTAAACCTTTGTAGTCTCCCAACATCACTGTGTTCCCTTGGATGCTCCCTTGGATGCAACTCGACATGAACTAAGTAGTAAACCTTCTCAGTTCAGCACTTTTTGAAATAGTAGTGTACTGACTTTTTCAGGCTACAGACAACTTCTTAATAATGGATCCAGGAATTCATGTACTTTTCAATTTGGCTCAACGATGTATAGAGAACCTGAAAGCCACAGAAATAATTTGCTACATGATTTCTTGCTCGTGTTGCCTCATCGCCCTTTACAGGAGCAGCACGTTGTAGAAATAGATAAAATGATTGTTTCTCAGTACCTTGCTGCTCAGCACTGCCCCCACCTCCTCTGACTTCTGTGTCAAGTATGATGTGTGTTGGGAATAACCTTGGTCTTCCAGCAGAGACAGAAGCGTACTATAGGATTGAGTGGAAAGGCAAAGGTGGCCCTATAAGAAGAAAGTCAGCAGGGCTGCTATCCCTCACCATCTCCAGCACCAGCAGAGAATGTTTCCAGGCATAAGTATGAAGAATGAACAGGAACTGTGTAGAAAGGATTGTTAGCAGAGTGCAGGTGAATACAAGAAAGGGAATAGAAATGCCTTCAACCAAGAGACCTCCATCCACAAGTACTGCTCACTTTTATAGGCAATTTTGCAAATATGGCCAGACCCAAGAATTCTATTAAGAATTTAATTTTCCCAGCGTATGTGGAAATATTAAATCCATCTATAGAGAGAACCTGTTAAAATACGTATAAGTCACTGGAAAGGAGAATGAAGGTTGCACTGGAAGTGGCGTTGCTTGTATCGCCAATGGCTTTGCAAAATTAAAATGAGAACCTAAGCGTACAAGAAGGTATCATTTAACTAAGCTTAGACTTATCACCTCAAGTGTGTAGTAGAATGAAGTGGGCAAAATGGATAAAGAAGGAGAGGGAGAGGGGAGATTTAGTAGAGGAAGAGAATAGAGCAGGAGGAAGTGTCCTAAGATCCTAGCACATCTGTTCCCTCAGGAAGAATTATGTTGTGCCCTTTAGCTCAGGTGAGCAATATACTTAAACCTGATTTGTTGAAATAGCCCATTTGCCTCCTAAGCTCTATGATGTGGCCTGCTGTCCTGAAAATTGGACCAGTTTACAAAGGAAATAGACTCAGCTGTTAATGTGAAATTCATATTAATGTGACCATTTGCTTCAGCCAGTATGGATCCCAGCCAATGGCTATGAATTACCTTAATTACTTGCCAGTAGGATGAGAGCAGAAAGTGGGATTGTTAACCAAGAAACGTTTTTGTGCTTTTTCCTCTCCTCTATTCACAAATAATGAAGGGCTTTCCTAGAAGATGAAATAAAATGATCCTTTATTAGGTGTTGCATAGCAGATGATATGGGCGCTACTTAATTTTTCGATTTTAAACAAAAATTTTTACCTTTCCCCATCTGAAATGTGCTTTTATATACATCAAACCTTTGAGTATATAATTACTTATCCACAAACATTACAAAAATTGGCAATGTTTATTAATGGTGTGCATAAGTAGATAATTCATCATCCATGAATTCACTTCAAACAAATGACTTTCAATGAAATCAGAAACCTGTGATTTATATAACCAGCCCCTAGCACAAAACTTGTTAATGAAAGCAAATTGATTTCTACTTCTGATGGGCCTGTTGTGGATGATAAAATACCAAACAACACCATTTGAAATTCAGTAATTCTTTCAAAAGGTAAAGGAACATTTTGCTTAGTTCATGAATTCTCTCAATTCTACTATAAAACAAAAATCTTGTGAATGAAAAACCTATTTACTTTTTAAGCTATGTATTCTCATTAGAGAGTCTGGATTTAATAAGGCAGATTTTTTTCCCTTCAATTCTGCCTCATTTAAAAGGTATTGAAATGCACATTTCAGATTTCATAAAAATTCAGTATTATGACAGTTTAAGGACTTCAAAGAACTGTAACCTTAACTGCAGTATCACAAACACACCTGTCTCTGAGACAGGGAGAGAAAAAGATCAGAATTCTATCTGCCATCTCTCAGTAAGGCACAGAGTGAAGACAGAGAAACCTGTTCAATATAACCCTTCTTGGTAAGGTTGCGGAATGTGGTGAGACCAATTGCTTTAGCACACTTTCCAAAATTTGGATGGCAGTCAAGTCACTTTTAGTAAAACTCTGCCTTTAAGCACCTGAACAGGGTGAGGGATTCTCACACCTTCCCAGCTGAGAACAGGTACCTCTGCTTATAGATATTGTCCATGAATATGTTTATCTGTCCATTAGGTTCAGATGTCAGTGTACAGCCAAGTTGTATTTAGAACCTGATCTACCTAATCTCTTAAAAGAATGTGGTTTACAACAATAAGGCATGAATTATTGTTGTACAGGTTCAGTCAGGACTAGCGTGGAAATTGCAATTAAAGTGTTATTGCTGTATCATCCATGATCTATAAAAGTAAAACAGAGACCTAAATATATAAGAAGGTGTCATATAGCAAAGGTTAGACAGATCACTTCAAATGGATAATGGAATAAATTGGGCAAAATGAGAAAAGGAGAGAGGAATGTGGGAGAAGAACTAGAATTAATTGCTCATCACGTTTTACAAGTCTTTAAGGTCTGTGGAGGAAGCGAAGAAAATATTTGCTCATAAAAGGTGCTTTTGAAAGAAATCTCTAGTAAGCCTCACACATCTTTGTGGGCAGCGGTAACTGGCTATGTGTTAGGATAGATGAGTTAGTTACGTGTTAAACAAAAGTGAGCCATATCCCTTAGCGTGAGTTGGAAGGAAAGTTTTTCTTTTACATCATCTATGTATCACATTGTGTGTTCACCACCCAGAGTCAGTTCTCCTTCCATCATCATATATTTGACCCCTTTTATCCTCTTCTACTATCCTCCCTCCCTGCTTACCCTCTGGGAACCACTGAGCTATCGTCTGTGTCTCTGAATTGTGCACTTGAAACCTATGTAATTTTACTATCCACTGTCACCCCAATAAATTTCAATTAAAAAAAAGATTTTCTTTAAAAAAATTTTTAACTCATTTTTAGACTGCCGTCCCTTGATATGTTTTTTGTTCATAATTATAAAAGCAACACATGTTTATTGGGGAATTTTTGTCAAATAAAAATAAACATGTAAACAACTATACATAGGTTGTAGCTACACAGGTGTTCATTATATTACTTAAATTTTCTTATGTTTGACATTTTTCATTAGTTGTAAAAGTAAAAAAAAAGTACTTTTAAAAAAGAGAAATTACTCTTTAGTCCACTGCTTTTTTTTTTATTTGACATATTTAAAATAAAATGTAAAAGATTTTACCCTCAAGAAATAGCTACCATATATGTAGGTCCATGCATATCCTTCCAGATTTTTTTTGTATGTGCAAACAACTCTTTAAATGATAAGATATATAGCAGGTGTATAGATGTATATAGATAGGTGCATTTACATAAAATTTCCTGTTTTAACGTTTAACTGTATAAAAATAGACCTTTTTGCAAGCCAATGTATTAAGTTGTATTTCCTTTTAAACAACAGATGGTATTGATGGTGTTCTGCTCTGCAGATGTCACAAATGTGTGGCTCATTCCTTGGTAATGGAGGCAAGTTATTGCCCATGTTTTGCCCTTGCAAACAATACTGCAATGAGCAGTAATGAGCCCACATCTTTTCACATCTTCGTAGCTATTTCTTAATGTTAGAGACCTAGAAGTGTGACTTCCGAGTTGTAGAATAGGGACATTTACCATTTTGATAGAGACAGACAATTACAGATATTTTCAAAATATTATAAAAAGCCTTTACTTACAGTGGAGCCCTCTCTGGGCCATGGCATCTAGAAATGGACTAAATGACTATGACAAATATAATGTTGTTAGAAGACGTTGTCGTATAAGAAAATCAAAGAAACTGCTAATATGTATTCATATTTCTACTTTTTTCCTCACAAAGCAAATTTAGAAGTTCAACATCTCAGAGATATAAGCTTTATTTCTTGTACAAAAAAATATCTAAGGGAACATGTAACTAATAGCCTCATATGATGAACCAGTCAGCACCTGTGCCTGCAAAATTCATCACCACCCCCCACACACATAGCTTTGGTTGATTTGTCAGTTTCCATCAGAAATTTTTTTTTCTGGCAAAATTCTTTCTTTCAGTATGTTCACCTCCTACTCACACCCCCTCACACACACACACAAAATTGTTCAAACAAAAACAAAACTCTTGTGTGTGTACTTGCACCTTTTAGGAAAAGAGATTTAAAAATTGATGATCAGATGTTATAACATAAAGGCCTCATTTTCATTCTGTGGATGACCTTGATATGTTTTACCCTAAAGCATGCATGGATAGTAGGTGACTGATGGACTGAGAAAAACTAAAACAAACTGGTAAAAAGTTAACATATAAGAAGGATATCACGCTAAGCAAAATAAGTCAGAGGGAAAAGGTCAGGAAACATGACGTCACTCATATGTGGGATATAAAACTGAAAGCAACAAAGAACAAGACAAATAAAACTCAGATACGGACAACAATATGGTGGTTACCAACAGTATGAGAAGGGGGGATGGTAAAAGAGGGTAAAGGGGGCCAAATATATGGTGATGGAAGGAGAACTGACTCTGGGTGGTGAGCACACAATGTAATATATAGATGATGTATTATAGAATTGTACACTTGAAACCTATATAATTTTATTAACAAAGTCATTTCAATAAATTTAATAAAAAATAGCAATATCAGCAGCAGAAATGTCTGCACAGCAACTGTAGGGCTTCAAAAGCTCTTGACATGTCTTTTTGATCTATTAGTACTCTTAATTGGATCAATGCTAACAAGATCCATTTTTATGTATACTTTCTTATTTTCACATTTTATTTTGTATTATAAGAAACTTAGGTATATGGCCTGGGTTAATAATACCCATTATACTGTTTGTATTTTCTGCTTCAATAAACTTGGTTCATTGAATCTAAATGGTAAATTTTTGTTATTAAAGAAACATGGTTTATTCAAATTCTGCACTTTAAGGAATTCTATATAAAAAATGATTTTTAACTATGTTTTCTAGTACTTACCCAAAAAATCACTCTTACTGTATTTTTCCCATAATAATGATTCTAGTTATTGGTTAAGTCAAATTGTCACTATATTTTGTTCTTGTTTTTTACCAAGAAGCAATTATACCTTACAAATCAATGCTCCCTTTGTCTTTAATTCATCATCCATTTGTGAGACAAATTGTAAACATAAAAGTATTTGTATTTCACTCAGGATGTTGTAAATAGTGCATACATTATGTTAAAGTCTAACAAATATTTCACAAAGTAAGCTTCTCTCTATGCCTTAATCAAGCGTACTTTTCGCTGGACTACAGTTACCTGATTTGATGAACAAATTAGTATCTCCCTGTTCCATGACCAGAAACTATTCTCCAGCCTTTATCACAATTTGTTGGAAACAAAGCCATGAAGAGAGTGTCACTGAGTTATCACATATATAGTAACGAAAACAAAAATCATTTAAGAGCTGTTCCACCATTATTAGTGACCTCAAAAATATTACTTAGGGGGCCGGCCGAGTGGCTCAGTACATCAGGAGCTCGCTCAAGAGTTTGAGCTCTGAGCAACAGCGGTTCGATGCCCGGCCTGAGCAGAGTTGCCACTGAGCTGCCAAAAGGTGGCAGGATGGCTCAGCTAAAAAATAAAATAAAATAAAATAATTTTTTTTAATTAAAAAAAAGTATTACTTAGCAAAATAGCTGTAATGTTATAAAGTGTCTATTGGCATTTAATGCAAAAATATGTGAAAAGAAAGCAGGTATTTGATAAACAGTTTTAGGTAAAGTCATTTGAAGCATACTAATGATTTCATTACTGACTTAATAAAATATAACAGAACATTTTAAAAGCAAAGACATTATCGGGCTGGCCAAGTGGCTCAGTTGGTTAAGAGCTCCCTCAAGAGTTTGAGCTCTGAGCAACAGCAGTTCGACTCCCAGCCCAAGCTGAGCTGCTGCTGAGCTGCCAACAGGTGGCCTGATGGCTCAGCTAAAAAAATAATAATAAAATTAAAATAAAATAAATAAGAGCAAAGACATTATAAATTAGGGATTAAAAAAAATCTTCTGCCAAATAACACTATAGTTTTTAACATTTTGAGTTCATGAAACTTTAGTTCATGTTTTCATGGAAACTCATAGTATTTTGACAAGAAGAAACTGGAAAGTACAGGTGTGTATATAAGTAGCCTTTACCTCTTCCCTACCACCAAAACAGACATACTTTCTAAAATGAAGTGAATACATTATTGACACATTTTCTGCAAGTAAGGATGGTTTATGACCTCTGTATTGCTATGTAGATAGCTCAGTCTCACAGGCCCATATTTATGTGCATGTTACAATGCTTCCAGGGCATTAAGTGATTTAAGAGATAGCATGAAATAATGAGAAGTGCCCTAAATGAGATGTGACAAGGTCTAGTATCATATCCCATACTTTTTTATGGATGACGATGACCTTCATCAAGTCCATTTATCCTTCTGAGCTTCATTTTTCTAATTAGTAAAATTAATGGGGGCAAGGAAGGAGAAATAGGTGAACCCACAGATCAGAGGGTGACCCGTGTGAGCAGGGTCATTGTCCTGTGCCCCACACAATGCTTGATGTCCAGCCCATTGCCTTGTGGATATAAGCAGACTATCTGCCCCTCTCAACCTTCTTTGATTTTAAATCACACACACACAAAAGGAACACTTTGCTGTCTTAAAACAGAGGTTACAATCTAGTTAGCCAAATGTGACTTGCAAAGGTCTTGTGTTTGAGCCCCACTGGGTTTCAACACAATTCTGAGCCAACAGTGAAAATTGAGGAAATGTCTCATAATAATCTAGATTTTCAATTGCTATTGAAAATCTAAAAAGCCTCATTCTCTTGACTCTCAAGTACCACTTGGAAAATATCTGCTAGAGCTGAATAGTTTCCCTCTTCTGTGAGTTCTCCACACGCTACATCACCCCTAAAGATGACACTGACATTGAGACTGGATGTTAGTTGCCATTTCATCTCATGCTTATTGTTATGTTTTATATAATAGAAAAAAATGTTTTTTCTTTCTCTAGCCTTCGTTGAAAGTAGGGAAACGAAAGACAGCCCTAGAAGGCTCCTTGTTGAAGGGAAATGGCGATAAATGCTTTTCTTTCTTTCTTTCTTTTTCTTTCTTTCTCTCTTTTTCTTCCTTCCTTCCTTCCTTCCTTTTCCTTCCTTCCTTTCTTTTTCTTTCTTTCTTTCTTTCTTTCTTTCTTTCTTTTTTTTTTTTGTTTTTTTTTTGTTTGTTTGTTTGTGAAAGTGTTTACTATGCAATACATGGACATCTTCAAGAATTTACCCTATCAACCTGGCCCCTTCAGCCACTGGAGATTTTGCCCCCTGCTTTAGAAGATCGTAGCTGCCATTCTAGAAATAATACAGTACAACGATGCCAAAAACATTTAGGACTTTGTTATTTCCTAGCCAGGCTAACATATTCAAGTCATTTAACTTCTCTGGAGTTCAGAGTCCCTTTAACTTCGTAAGATGAAAATGCTGGACTAAGTAATAGCTAAGGCACCTCTCAGCTTAAAATGCTATTATTTTAAAATTTTACTTCTTCTAAGGAAGCCAGCATCACATTACTGTCACAAACAGGCACCCTATTAAAAGTGGCCACCATGTTTTTCCTGCAACCTCAGGCAGATTTCAGTGACTGCATCTGCCATTTTTCATGTTGACAGTGTATATTATGGCTATCGTAGCTACAAAATGAAAACTCTGCTCAGATTCAACATGTGCTTTTAAAATGCATTTATGTTGTGCATTTGTAGCCTCAAACTGATGAGGCCATGACCCTGGCGAGTCCTCATCAATTGTGAGCTGTACTTCAAGTTTTTTGCTGCTAATAATAGCTAAGGTACTAAAGCTTGCTAATGGAGTGTCATAGCAAATTCAGGAGTAGCACCAGGAGAAAGCTGATCTCATTCAATAAACTCTGATAGGATTTTTGAATGAAAAAAAAAAGTAAATAAATGGAGTTATAGTCCCCACCCCACCCCCACCCTCCACATCCCCACGTCATCAAGAATTCCCATAGGACTGAGAACCATCACTTTAAAAAATATCAGTGTCTGGCTTCCACACCCAGAGATTCTGACTGAATTGATCTGGTGTGCAGCCTAGAGAGAAGGAATTTTAAAGCACCTCAAATTATGTGTATGTGAAAATACTCATAACAACTTTCATGTGTAGACTATGAGCAATGGATGGGTTGCCAGACACAAAAGATTGAAAAGAACCCATAGTAAATTCAACTTCCTAGTTTTCTTAGTGTGTCTAGATTTTCATTCATAAAAATTTTCAACATTGTGCAGTGGAGAAGTTGGGGGAAATTTTGTAATACTATTTTGTGGTAGATCTTTGGTGATTATGTTCTGAAATTAACTATAGAATTTTATGTTAGAGGAATTTAATCCCAGGTTTATACTTAAGCATAATTTTTATGTTGATACATGATATGACATCTTAATATACTTTTTGGTTAGCTAAAGAAAATGGTGTTAAAGTTAAATAATTCAACAAGTAGACTATTCTACTGCATAATAGCTTTTGATTTTGTAAAAAGTAAATGTTCACCTCTCCTCAAAGAAAAGGTGCTGTAGCTTTTAGAACCCTTACTCATGAGTTACATCCAGGAGATCTTCTATGTTCAGAAATCCCATCTACATGTGGTAGATATGAGTTATAGAGAAGGAAGTGACTCCAGAATGTATCTAGCTCTGTACTTTTTATTTTACAGATAAGCAAATTGAGGTACTTGATAACAAGTGATGTGTCCCTATTAGTAGTAGATGGCAGAACCAGTAGAATACAAGTCCAGTATTCTAGTCTATGATTCCTTCTCCTGTATCACTGGAGAGGAGAGCATCCGATAAGTTCACCTCCCTTTCCTGTGAATTATCCATTCTGCCATTTTTACTTGTCTTAGAACTTTGGTGTAATATGATACATACTGACATGTCTTAAATGATTCTCTATAGTATCTTTGCATGTAATAATATATGTATGTCCTAGTTTAGAATTGAATGAGTCAGTGCAGGTTTGTTTGGATTTCTCTGTAGTTAGCATCCAAAATAATACTTCCAGACCACGTGCCAGTGCATGCCAAAATTAAATATGTTGATCGCATCTTTGGTTGATTATTATGGTCTTCTACTGCTGTTATACTAATACTTTTCTCATCTCCAACTGGCTTTACTTTTTGCAGCTTTGAGCAGTAATTCAGTCCCCTACGCCTCCCTGATTGGCTCTGTGTCCTCCCTCTCTAGCCAAACCACCACTCAGTCCATATATGATAATAACTCTCTCCCACGATTCGCTCGAAAAGGTCTAAACATCTTTGTCTCTTTTATTTTCTCTGTTAAAGCACTGTAATGGATGTCCCCATTTTTCCATTTCCATTTCCAGATAAGCCTAAAGCTTCTCCTGCCTTTGTGTTTCCATTCTTCTCATTGGGGGTGCCTCATCTGGATAAGATCACTTTAATTATCAGAACACTGTCACCCACCCACTTCCTGCAAAGAATATAAATTAGTTCAAGTCTACCATCTATATAGAAAACTTCCAGAAATGGGCTCCAACACTTTGGGTCCAAGTGCATAATTATATGAGCAATGAAGAGTTTCTACTTCCAAATGTTCTCGCTTTTATTGGATCTTTCATTAAGATCTTAGCTGACTGGAAGCCACCTTTGTAGCCCTGAATGTAAAACATCAAAATTCATACCACACTGTGCTAAAAAAAATGAACTAGAAGAAGCAAAGTAGTTTTCATTTACTAGAACAGTTGATAATTGGGCACTTGTTATAATAGAACTTATTGGGTGACTTTCAATAATGGCATAATTTTAAAAATGCGCATAAAGTTAACACATGTCATGTTGACTTAATGGCCATCATTCCATAGGCTAACACCCTCCAAAGAGTCCCAGGGACAGCAAATGTCAACATGGCTTCCAGTTTGAGCCCCTCCCTCGTTCTTTCTCTGCTTCAGAGGCTCCCTGGGGGCATGCTAGTTCAAGTTTTATCTAGCCAGCTGGAATTGGTATCTATAAGACATGAGTCAGCAGTACTTCCTCATGTTACTTTTAAAAAATTAATCTGAAAGAAATAAAATGTAAATCACATTAAAAGTACAAAAACATTGGAAAGACACGGAATCACCAAAATTAGCAGTGGATTATTCTTAATAAAATCTGTGAAACTGATATATTTTCAGCTGGCTGACTGAACTAAGAGGTGCCCCTCCCTCTGTCACTGCTTTTTCTTTTGTCACCCTTTCCCCCTCCTGTTCTTGCACTATTTGTTCACTTTCCTGCATTCATTTCCCATTTGTGGACAAAGATGTTTACACCTGAAGTAGATTGGAGGCATCCTGGGGGTCGAATAATGGGACCTGGGTAAAATACCACCAAGATGTTAGTGTGGCCATTTATTAATGTCCAGGAGAAGGTTGCAACCCCAATGTCTACAATCTGCTACTAGTGGAAACGTTTTTGAAACTTAGTCGGTGTCTGATTTTTGTCATTATCACAGATTATTGTCTATGAGCTGTGGTGCATGTCATTCTTTGCGTCTATGTTTGCATGTGAATGTCAGTCACCTCTAGGTTTGTGCAATATTAAAGCGATCTTAACCAAGTCACAATGTATAGTGAAGCCTATAAAAAAAACTTGCCATATTTGTATTAATCCTTTAAAAAAGCATCAGACTATACATTTCATTTTTTTTTTAACAAATCCGTTCTGTTTTATTTTATTTACACCATCATTTCCTTTGCAGGTTCAGATGATTCCGGTTACCCTGGTAACCTTCATTCTTCAAGTTAGTTTCCCTTGATTATGCATAAGTCACTTTATGTTTCCTATCAAGCTACTACTCTTTCCCTTTTAGGCCTCTCTCAGTGTCTGTTTTCTTAGTTCACTGTACACCATTTAATTCCACACAATTTCCATTTCACACAGTGCAGGAGAAGGAGTTTGAAATGACATAATAGTCATTACTCAAAGCAGAGGTTGACATCAAGCCTGACTGTCAGTTTTCTCCGCTAGCTAACTGCATTGATTCATAGCACATTAACGCTTTCTTTTACACCAGGAGTGTTAGTTTGGGAATATGCTTGGTGACTTTTCATTGGCTACAAAATTCATCCTTCCAGAGCATGTCCTGCTTTGAGTAACCAAACTATCTGCCTGCTTCCTCACATGAAACATTTTTACTACTCACATATTTTCAGGCCATTTCTAACTATAGTATTTTCTATATTTTGAAATAGTTAGCATCATCTTTATTTGTTTTCAAATGTGTTTCTTCTTTACTTTTAATAGGTATGGCTAGTCACCCTCCAATACCTATCTTGGAACTTGCAGATCACATTGAAAGGTTGAAAGCAAATGACAACTTGAAGTTTTCCCAGGAATATGAGGTAATTCAGTTTGTTTATACTTGACAGTAACTTCAAGAGTTGTCCCCATCTTCATTTTTACCATATTCTTGAAAATTAACTTTATCATCAGTGCTTTTTCTCTTAAAGGTGACTCAGCATCAGACATAAAAGTGTCTGTACAATCAATATGTTGGGTTGTCGGAAAAGTCATGACGTATTTTTTCTATGTTTTTCATTGCAAAAATGCGTCATGACTTTTCCGACAACCCAATAGTAGTCACACTTTTAAATGGTGTTGAATATTTTACATTTGTTCAGTGTTACTTAATGAGGTTGAGTTATCCTTTCTGGTTTTATGTTCATAACATATACTGAATTAATAAACTTTCCAGTATACCAAATGGATGCCAAATACACTGACTCATGGTGAGAATCTTTACTGAAAAAGAGAGAGTAGGGAATAAGTGATTTCTCAGTACTCTTAGTTCTGCATGGCCTGAAAACTCTGTCGTGATTGAGTGCCTACACGTGATTTTACCCTTCCGTCTAAAATAGTGCTAGATCTATTAAGAGAGTCATATGTTCTCAGAAAGTTACTCATTTGGAAGCAATGGCAAACGGAATGGTATCTTAAAATTTCAGAATCCACAAAGGTGCTGTGTGAATTCTTGAAGCAAGCCCATGCAATGTCTTTGTCTATGTGTGTGTTTGGATATTGTGGCATTTATCAAGCAGAAAGTTGTAAAACTGGATATTCTTCATTTTGCCCAGGAACAGGGACACATGGTAGTAAAACCAATTTATGCCGTAATGATAACTGAACCATTATTATTCTTTTAGGCCGAGTTTAACTTAGCATAAGATTAGAATGTACAACTAAAATCTTGCAGTTGTTCTAAGCAACAAAGGCTTGTTTGTGTTCCTGAGCAGCCCAAATTCTACCATGAAGGGTTTCTACTGATTTACTTACTAAGAATCTTAAGACACGTCCATGTCACCTCTCTTGGTTTCTGTTGTATCAACCTTAAAGGAAGCTGTTGGACTAGATAATCTCTCAAGCCCTACCATATCGAACATTCTGCCATATCACTGGTAAGATTACCTTTCACTTGTAAGATCAGCTCCAGCCTCATGTGGCTATGGGGTTTCCATGTAAGCAAATGTGGAACCGTGGGACCTGTGCCAATCTGGATATTTGCATGAACTTTCCAATGTTTTCAAATCTCCAAATTTTCATTATTTTAAATTATTGTGCTAACTAAGCAAAACATATCTTTAGCCCCATGCACCTCCACCCTCAAGAGCTGGATAGCTTTTTATTCAATGTGTATATTCCAACATCTTTGCCAAAGATTTGATAGAACACATGGGATTTTGTCTGGTTTGTTTTTTGGTTTGGTATTTTTTCCCCCCATTGGTTAAGTTGTATTATCCTTTATTCTGGTCCAAGCATTCAGGAAAACATTTTCAATGTTATGAAACTCAGATTGGGTTGTGAAATGCCTTACTTTATCAATTGGTCTGCTGCTTACTTCTGCCCTATGCTTCCTCTTGGTCATAATGGCTCCTTATAAATTATGCAGTATTCTTTCAATCAGTTTCTGTAGTTTCTGGTTTGGGGCTTGAGACTGCAAATTGAATTTTAAGAAAGAATACAAGGCATATGAGGAATGCCACTTGGGGCAACATAAAAACCCCATAGTTAAGTGTCAGTTTTCACCAACCAGAAACCTTTCACCTCCCTGACCTGCCCTTTAGTGTTATCATGATTCTTCTTATTGGTTTGCTGTGATATGTTCTTCCTGGCCCTACTTTAATACTTAATTTGTAATTATGAATGACATATGTATCAGGGAAAAAACAAAAATTTGATAGCTCAGCCTATTCATAAGCCATTAATTCACTCTCTACTGATATAACTTTAAACCATTGACAATATTTGCTTTACTCAAGCAATCTCAGTTGTGTGCATTGACTACAATCACTGGCCTCTTTTAAATATGGAATTTCTCCAGAAATGTTACATGTAAAGATACTCTAATGATACTCATTTAGTCATTTCAGCCATTAGATCAGAAGTGCTTCTTGAAAGTAGTTATGCACTGCTTGCTGGCATGGCTCCCGTTAAAAACTCCCCCAGTGACCATTGACATGAAGCCCACATTGACTCTTTCCCGTTTATCATGATGATGATCTGTGATTAAAGCTCCCTGGGCATGAATTGACTCTACTGTGCCTTAACAGCCATGAAGGAGATATTTAAGTGTTGTATTCATCTGTGGTAATAGGATAAGGCCTCTACATAATATTTTAGGACACAGAGCAACACTGAAAAAAATGTGTTGGTACATATTATTAGCCACATAAATATGGATACATATCTTTACTGGTTTTCAGTGAAGGAAATGGAGGAAAGACACATGATTTTACATATCTCATTATTTTGCCATAATCACTATATTAATGTTTTCTCACACCTCTCAAAATGTGTGAAGTTAAATGTGTTACTGTGATTCTAAACTAAAATGGGGATTAAAGGCAGGAAAGCTGTTTGCACGGATCCTGAGGTCAGAATAGGAGGAAGTAGGTTGAAATTGTAGCATTACATTATTAGATCATGTAAAAGACTTATTTTACTGTAACGGACATTAGGCTGAGACATTGGATTCAATAACAGCTAGAAGAAAGGACCTGAGAATTTAGCATAACTTCATCTTGAAGGTCTTTGCAAATACTTTAGGTTTTCATTTTGTGGTATGAGACTGCAAGGTCCTACCAGAGTTTAAGTAGCCAGAATTATGAGGATGGCATCTAGAATGCAGAGAATAAAGTCCCCCTGAATGTTGATATCACTGTCAAAGTCAGTGCTTTAGGAGGTGACTATTCAGAATGATTCAGAATAGTATGTTATGTGCAGGCCTTACAAAACAGTCTTAGCTAATGCCTATGGAACATCTGGAAGCCAAATTAAAATCCAGATTTCTGTCCCCAACATTGGAAATGCTGGCTCAGTAGGTCAGCAGTGGTAAACAAGGACATCTATTGTATTTTCCCCAGGTTTATTGCAGCATAATTGACATATGACATTGTATTAGTTTAGGATGTAGAACATAATGTGGACATGTGTATATATTGCAAAATGGTTACCACAATAAGATTAGTTAGCATCTATCGCCTCACATAGTTAAAATTGTTTTCTTGCATTGAGAACTTTTAAGATGTACTCTCCTAGCAACTTTCAAATATACAATATAGTATTGTTAACTATAGTCATCATGTTGTACATTACATTCCCAGCATTTATTGCTCTTATAACTGTAAATTTATACCTTTTGACCACCATCACCCATTTCTCCCATCCCTTACCCCCCGACTCTGGCAAGCACCAATCTACTTTCTGTTTCTGAGGGTATTATGTTTTGTTTTTCTTTTAATTCCACATATAAGGGAGATCATACAGTATTCATCATTTTCTTTCTGGCTTATTTTATTTAGAATAATGCTCTCAAGTTCCAACCATGTTGTAAATTGCAGAATTTCTTTCTTTTTATGACAAATATTCCAGTGTGTGTGTGTGTGTGTGTGTGTGTGTGTGTGTGTGTGTGTGTGTGTACACAGAGAGAGACACCATATTTTCTTGATCCATTCATCCATCGATGGACACTTAGGTTGTTTCCATGTTCTGGCTATTATATATAATGCTATAGTGAACATGGGGTCACAAATGTCTCTTTGAGATAGTGATGTTATATCCTTTGGATATAGACCCAGAAATGGAATTACTGAAGAATATGGTAGTTGTATTTTTAATTTTTTGAGGAAACTCCATACTGATTTCCATAGGGGCAATACCAATTTATATTCTCACCAACAGTGCAAAAGGGTTCCCTTTTCTCCACATGCTCGCCAACATTTATTTCTTGTCTTTTTGTTGACAGCCCTTCTAACAGGTGAGCTGATATCTCATTGTGCTTTTGATTTGCAATTCCCTTATGATTATTGATGTTGAGCACCTTTTTATGTATCTGTTGGCCATTTGTATGTCTTCTTTAGAAAAATGTCAATTCAGTTCCTCTGCCCATTTTTTAATTGAATTGTTTGTTGGTTATTTTTGCTGTTGAGTGTATGAGTTTTTTTATATATTTTGGACAGTAACTCATTAGATATATAATTTGAAAATATTTTCTCCCAGGGAATGTCTGTTTTAAAAGAGCACTTCAGGTGACTTTGATGCAGTTGCTCTGAAGACTTCAATTTAAGAAACATTGGTTTAGGATAATATATTACAGAATATGACCCTCCAGTCTTCATTTCACCATTCCCTGAGATGGCAGATAAACTTGTATGTGAGATTCACTTGACAGGCATCACAGTTAGCATTATCATTATTCATATTATCTACATAAATCCTGTTTATATTAGATTGGTTGTTAGTAACTACAGCCCATAGAGTTTGCTTAAGGGAAAACGAAGGAGAGTTTGTTTTATTTATTATACATTTATCTATAAATTATCTATTTATTATAGAGCCAAAGGCTAACAATGCAAATATGCTTCAAGAACTGTTATCTGGAACTGGAGGACTATAGCGATTTCCTAACATCTTCTCTGGAGCTGTCATCTTTGTGTTTCTTTGGGCCAGTTTCATTCTTCGCTCTGTATAGGCCAGTTTCTTGTTTCTTCCTTTCAGATATAGAAAATACGGCCTTTGATCATACTTTTATTTCCATAGAGGCTCCTTCAAAAAAGAGAAAACCTTTTTCTTGTCAAATTCCAAACGCCAGAGAACACACTCTGAACTCCAGTTGACTCATTTGTTATGGAGACACACATTAGGACACAGCTGTTAACAGCCCACTCGTATATATCTGGCCCATTCCTTGGATTAGAGAGAGGCAAATTACTATGGAAGGGGACTTCTGAACTAGAAGGATGAACCGATAATTATTCACCATAGTCCTACAGAAAAGTACTGTGCTAAGTGCTGAGAGGAATATAGAAGTTATGATAAACCTATACTTCCAGGATGTATAATAGACAAAGATAGATATACATTAAAACACACACACACACACACACACACACACATATGTATAAGGAGCTTAATAAATGGTAGCTTAAAGTTTGGACTTTTTATACAGACAGCCTGAGAAAGATTTTTTCGCAAGGTAATTACATTCAGTTATTAATAAAGAATCACATACTTATAATAAACTAATAAAGTATTTATTAAGCTCCTACAATGCTTGCCCTCATGTAATTTACTCTTTCATTGAACAGACATGCCAATGAAAAGTACAAAAAATCAATCCTATGATAAAAGCTTTTTCAGAGTATGATGAAAATATCAAGCATATTTACAAGGTGGTTTCTTAGTTAACCTGTCATTGAAGTATATAATGGAAAGAAAGAAAGAGAAACTGAGGAGAAGAAGAATTAAGGGATTATAAAGCAGTTCTTAGTTTAGGAAGATATAATCAAATTACCTAAGCATACAATAGCACTGTTAGAAGTACAGATGCTCTGACTCTAAGTTGGTACAACTGTCCTTTGCAATGTGAGGAGTGAATGAAATGGAAGCAGCCTTCTCTCTTAATTATGTAGATAAGTTCGTTCTAAAAATAGGATGAATTCACTGTTGACTGTATGTGTTCATTCCATCCACATTGGTCAACACCCTGACATAAATGCATCCTGGTGGTCAGGAACAAGAAAAGCTACAGTCAGCGAAGATGCAAAAGTAGGTCCCAGTTTGGTTTTCAAGATAGTTTCCCATGGAAATAATCCCATAGATTACATATCCTGCTTCAGATACATTATAGATTTTATTCATTTTGTGTTCTAGGTTGAGAAAATAACTCCCTTTTGAAACATAGTTCCAACAGCAAATTTTCTTTGAACTTCTAACAGCTGACTTACAAATTATCTTTTGGACCAGTCTATCCTGCCACGGCAGTTACACAGGCATGAACAGTTATCCAATATTTAGTTTCAAATTTGTCATTATTAGCTTTTTAGTAGTATTATGTTAAACATATATATTAAAGCTACTCTGAAGAGCAGTCTTTTTACATGTGATCAGAGAAGGGCAAGAAACTGTGATTGACAGGAGGTCTACCAAGAGGACACTAGTGACCGATTTTGTTCTCAATCACAAAGCCCGGCCCCAACATCGTTGCTGTTATCTCTGGGGTTCTGTTATCTTTGATACAGTGCTCATATGTCCTCCAGCATTTAGCATCCAGATGTGCTGAGAATTTCTTCCTGTACTCATGGCAATGTCCTCATGTCTCCTATCTATGCAGGTAATAATGGGCCTTTTATCAGAAACATTTCAGATATCAGTGTCCTGTCCTTGTCATTTAATAACTGCATATATGTGGCACCTTTCTCTAGTAAATTAAAATCTTCACAACACTTTAGTGAGATAGGTAAAGAAAAAAAAAATACATCATATCCTTCACAAATAATGAAGTCTATCGAAACAGTGCAAAGACATAGAGAGACATTTAAACACATTGCTTAGATCATATTTTTAAATGTTTAGAACTGGAATAGACCTTGAAGATCATGTGGTTAAACCCTCTCATCTCATAAGTAAGGAACAAGAAGAGGTTGAGAGAAAAGTGACTTCCCCAAGGTCACATGCTTAGTATGTGGTTGGACTAGGTCACAAATGTATACTTTCTTGTTGTTAGTACACTGTACCTTAACTCACCTGCTCTAGTAAATATTTTACTCTTTGATCTCACTATGCCCTGATTATAGAGTCCAGAAACCTAAGTTTTCAACTAGAACAATATTTATGTTAAAAATTTCTGTGAAAATGTCATACTTATCAATTTGGATTACATGACTCTCCCTGTGAAAACCCAGTGGTTTTCCTGTCATGCTAAGAATGCATTTCTTTTCTCCATAGACAATTTCTTCATTCCCAGTGGTAAACATTGCATTTTTCCAAAGAAGGGACAAAATTGTCTGTCATCAAAGCAATAACCACAGAAGAAAACATTTCTATTTTCCTTAGGAAAAGGTTCTCGGTATATTTGACCATGTATGCCAAAGTACACATAAAGCTTCCATTACTAAATGTTTTGTAAACCTGCAGCATCCATAATGCAAAACCACTTGTCATATCTGCTTTCAGTTAGTTTATAATTCATGTGTAAACTCATGAGGGTGAATATTCACTAGGCGCACTACACAGGCACAAAGAAGAAACCACACACACACACACACACACACACACACACACACACACACACGACTTTTTTGCCAGCTTTGACTACACTGGGTTTTTCTTGGATGTGGCTCCTCCATCTTCCTGAAGTAGCAAGTGGAGGATGACAGAGATCTATTTTTATATTTTATGCAAAGTTGAACGGTGCAATGGATCAGGGAAAAACCTCTGTTTTAAATTATTTTTGACCTATGAGAAAAAAAAATAGATTTTTTAAAAATTTTGAACAGATTATGGTGACTTGTGTAATGCAATGAGGAAAATGTGTGATTTCATGAAATAAAAAGTAGTAACAACTTGTTTTATACCTCAGTTGGATAAGCCAAGTTGACTCCTGTAGAGGGGGTTGAAGGACTCAATTTACTAATCCAAAATGGAATCCCCTGACACTCTAGGATTGGGAGTGCAGGCGGCGGAGTCATTACCCACTTCTTTAAGAACATAGCAGTCAGTTTTCCTGCTTCAGATTGGGTCCAAACCGTCTGCTGCCTGCCACTTGGGACCCTCTGCTCATTGACCTGACAGTGGGAATAGTATGGCACAGTGGCTTAAATACACAGACCTGGAGTTAGGCTGCCTGAGTTTGGCTTCTGGCTCACGCTGTGTGACCTTAAGCAAATAACTGAACCTCTCTGTATTTTAGTTTCTTCATCTCTACAGAGGAAATAATCATAGTACTTAACCTCCTAGGTAATTTAAAATCAATTAATACATGCAAAATGCTTAGCAGAGTTCCTGATACAGGTGTTCAGGTTGTCTTAGTAGCTATTAGTTATTTCATCAGCTAGATGCCATCAGTTTTAAGATGCACATCAATTTTATACAAATGTTAAAATGTGAAGAAAAAAAATGTAGGCCTTAGAATTAGTGAAACCCTGACCTCTTCCCATCCCTGTCATTGGTCAAACCCCTAAGACTTTGCTGAACTCAGTAAAAATAATAAATTAAGGAGGGAAAGAGGAAGGGAGGGAAGGAGGAAGGGAAGAAGGAAGGAAGGAAGGAAGGAAGGAAGGAAGAAAGGAAGGAAGGGGAAAACTTGCTCGTTTAAACCAATACCATTAGCACTTACTATGTTGCCCTTTCTTTTCTTTAATCATTTTCTGTGTTCAGATACAATCTTCCCCTGATCAGGTGTCACACCTCCAGTTTGTCATTGGCCACATGGCAACAAGCTTATCACTGGGCACCGCAGCAGGTGATTAACCAAAGTGTGTGTCTGGATCGATTTCTAACCAAATTTACAGCTCATAGAAACGGTTGTGATCAAAATTGCTAGGACCAACAACAGGAGTGAACAGAACAAAGACTGTCTTTCTGTAAAAAGAGCAGTTTTCCACAGTTGACATGCCCACCTGATCTATCAGCAGTGAAGCCTTATGTTCAGGCCCTTTTCTCTCAGAAAATAAGCTGTTATTATGTTTCAGCAGCACAGAAGTGAACAGATTTGAATGCAGACTCCTCAGATTTAACTCAAATATACCCACTGATTAGTATCCCAGTGTAGTTTTTATAGTATAGATGGACCTGCCAGTTGGCAATTTGAGAAGATGCTTTCTTTGTGGCTAAGGACCAGCCTCACCAAGTAAGATATAAAGGTACAGAGAGTGCCTTCCCAGCTGGCTGCCATTCTGCATCTTGTAAACAAATCTAGTAGGACACAAAAGACATACCAGCACATTCTGGAAGAAACACTGCACCCAAAACCACGGGTGTGTGTGTGTGTGTGTGTGTGTGTGTGTGTGTGTGTGTGTGTGTGTGTGTGTGTGTAGCCTTTTATTCCTTCTGAACTTCTGTAGTTGTGAGAACTCAAACTGCAGCCAAATTCTCAATTTTCAAAGCTTACTTGTATTTGGATTTTTTAATGTTTTTTTCTTGTACCTACTTCTTTTTAACTTCAAGCATTTTCCTTCCTGATGTTAAACTCCTTATCTTTTATACTTGAGCCTTTTATTATTTTTTTTTCTTGGAGTCATACTCATCCCAGAGGAATCTTATATAACTCTAGTTTTCTGTTTCTCAATCCTTGTTCTCATCCAAGTTCACCATAACAAACTGTTCCTTGACCATCACGGGACATTGCCCAAATTGCCTTTCCACCTGTTCCCATGTGGAGCCCAGGGCTCTCAGGACACAATTAATCTTGAAGTGTCTCTAGCTCCAAAGCAAACGTACAACTTCAAGACTGTAGCAAAAATTTAAAAAGTTTTTGAATTTTATTTTTATTTTAAAATGAAGTTGGAATTTTAGGGCTAGAGTGATACCTGTGCATTTAGAGGGATGCAACAGCAGATGCTGGAGAGACTTTTGAAGTTAGGAAAAACAAGTGTCGTCTTTTGACTATGCCAATTAGTAGTTGTGCTGCTTAGCCCTGAACCAGTAACTTCATCATGTGTAGCTTTGGTTCTCTTATTTAAGATGAGAATGCTAGCATCTACTCATGAGGTTGTTATGAAGATGACTATGTGTTACACACCTCTCGCCTTTCTGTACAGAGCAAGCAAGTACTAAATAGAAATGGCCCTTGATACTGTTTTAATACACATGACCTACCTATTAGTCATTTAATAACTGAATTTTTCTCACAAGTCATTCTATCTTTTGTAATATTTTCTTGTCCTTCTTCCAAAAAAGAGCTCTATGAAAGCAATTAAAAGAAGCGGGGGAGGTAATGAAGATGGAGGGTGGTTGTCTGCAAAGTTGTTTTCATATGTTGTATGTAATGGAATTTCTGGAAATTAAATACTCATTGAGTATCCAGAAAAAAATTCTTTCACTGATGAGTAGAACCTGTCCTCCTATCTCTCCTATAATCTTTAATGCCCCAGACAAGTTGTTTACCTCCTCCAATCTCAGTTTCCTTATTTATAAGGAGAACCATTTGCATGCCTTTATCTGTTTGACATTTACTGGAATACAAAAAGAAAAAAAGTGATCAAGAAATAAGTTCTGCCCTGGATGAGTCCATAGTCTCCTAGGAAAAATAGAAGGGAAAAAAAAAAAAAGAACCATTAATTATAAGAACATTGTAGGGATGAGGAAGGAAGGGGCGACATTAAGGAGAAGCTTACCAAAGAGCATCTGAGTTCAAGAGTTACTGAAATTTGCTAAAAATACAATACCCCAGGCCAAGCAAAAAACATGGAGATGAGAAGGGGCATGGTTTACACGGGGCAGCCCAGTCTGTTCTGTGCCTGTCACTGCAACGTCAGGGTCATGATGCTGAGACGTGAGGTGGGAAGGTGATTACCCCCTTGAAAGGTTGTAACAACATGCTCAGGAATCTACACTAGGTGATCTCAAAAGTGCTTTCAAGTCCTGGAAATGATTTCCTGCTTGTACTCCTAATGCTGCAAGTACCCTAGGTACCAAATAATTGCATCTATGTTTATATCACTTGTGAGGACAACTTTTGGGTAGGATTTTAACAATGCTACAGGAAGGAATTGGAGCAAGGAGAGCCCATTGCTACCCAACATAATAGGGATGCCTTTACATATTCATGTATTTTTTTTAATTTAATAAATGGTAATGGCAGTATTATTTGCCATGGGTTTTCTACTGTGGCTAAACAGTTTGTCATTCTATTTGGAAAGGCATTGTTGGACACACCACTATGTTGGGAATACAGAGATGATAAAAGAGAAGGATGTAAGCATTAAGACGTGACATGAACTTACGGATTTAGCCATGCCTTGGGAAACATTTAGTCATCACAGATGCAGCAGTTAAAGTATTTGGCATTAAGTAAGAAATTCATGTATGCAGCATAATTAAAACTGCATTACTTCTCACTTCCAGAGTAAGATTCCTAAATGGTGGGCATTCATCAGTCATCCAAACTCCATCTCATGGGGATTCCTCAGTTAATTCACTCCCTCCCACCCCCATCTCCCTCTCTCTTTCTCCCTCTTCTCTCCTTCCTCTCTCCCCTCCCTCCTGTCAGGTTATTAAACTGTATAACATTTTAATATCATGATACTCATACCTAGCCTTTCTGCAGGGCTTCATAGTCTAGAAAAAGCTTTGCAAGGATAATAATGATAGTAAACATTTATATAGAATTTACCTTGTGCCAGGCATTCTTCACAACATATTATGTATATTAACTCGTTCAGTCCTTCCGGGTAGGTACTATTAATATCCCCATGTCACATAAGAGGGTTCAGGAAATTTAAGTAACTGGACCAATTGTCACACAGCTAGTAAGTGGCACATAAGTAGGATATAAACCCGCATGGCTTGCTCTCAGGGTCATATTCTGACCACAACAGTGATTGCATTTGTCTTCTGACCTTGACCAGTTCACTAGGAAAATAAAGTGGAGAGAGGAAACAAGCTGATGTTTGAAGGATGGGAAGATATAAAGATCCCATCTTCACTCTCAGAGAACATAGTTGGCATTGACTTGTTCATGTCTTGATATTTTAAGCCATAGATCAGAGTCCACTTACTTGTTTACTCCTGACAATTAAAAAACAAGGGAAGATGGGGCCAGCCGAGTGGCTCAGTTGGTTAAGAGCTCGCTCAAGAGTTTGAGCTCTGAGCAACAGCGGTTCGAGTCTCAGCCCGAGCTGAGCTGCCCCTGAGCTGCCAACAGGTGGCAGGATGGTTAACCAAAAAAAAAAGGGAAGACAGATACTGGCAAAATACCTTCCTCTACACATATCACCAGTCGAATTCCAACTTCATTTAGATAATACCCATAATGAAAGGAGAACTTGTTCACTACCATAAATTAAGCTTTGTAAATCTATTGAAATGATATAGTGACATTTACCCTTACGATTTTAAAGCATTCTTTCATATATGCAGAATTTTCTTTTAAGTTTCTGCAACTTAATGTCATTGAAAAGCTGCTAAATGATTTGAAAAGATAGAAGCTGTCCCTTCACAGTTAGAAGTTTGCCATCTTTCAAAATGGTAGGGGTGTACAAACTCAACGCCTCCTTATATTTATTTCCACTAGCTTCAGCGTTCATTGCTGTTTTGTTTTAGCTCCAGCTTTTCTTTCTGTTGAACTGCACAGTATGTCACGTGGCATATAACTTAAAAAGCTGGATTGAGGAGGCAGCAGCTGAGCATGACACTGGTGATTTCCTTGGGTGACCTTTATGGATTCTGTCTCTAACCTTGGAATTCTGTTTGTCTCATTATTATAAAACGTGACTAAAAGTAGGTGTGATAAAGATGAGATTCTTTCTGACGCCAGGCCTCCCTTTTGTTTTCTCACTACCCCCACCCTGCAGGCTGAGGTTGGATCTTTTCTATGGGTGTTCTGTGACTCTGGAGTGCAGATGCAGCTGAAGTGATTGAGAAACCATAATTAGCATAGTTAATGAACAGTGAAATGCTGCCTCCCTTTGTATTAAGAGCAGTTAGGGTGCTGCATTAGCGAAGGTAGGAGAACTCGGTCCCCTTTTCTCCCACAGTCATTAATTGACCTTCTTGTCATCAGTTGAGACACTAGGAGAATAAAAATTTTCAGGCTAAGCATCGGAGTCAGCGGGTGTTGCTGTGCAACTGGACATTGATTTCCGTTCTCTTTCCTTTTCTATTCCTTCCATATTGATCCTTCCTGTCACAGCTCAAGGATTCTCCCATTATCTTAAAAAAATAAATAAAAACTTTCCTAAAGTTTCAGAGGTTTGAATCAGTGTCATAAAGTTTCCACTATGGAGTTTTATTTGAGGATTCCTGAAATCTAATCTAGTCCACCCATATTGTTTTACTGAAGAGAAGACATTTTCAGTGAGCTTAGGGGGTGTGGCTGAAGTCACTCAGCCAGTTTCGAACCTTAAAGTTATGAAACAGCTGCTGTTTTCTAGGTAAGCTGTCTAGGTCAAAACAAACTGATGAATAAAGGGGAATGTTTTCTGAAAACAAAACTGGCAGTACATCTTAAAATCAAGGTAACATGAAACATCACAGAAATTTTGCTTTCTGCATGAGAACCCAAATCATAAACAGTACCAGAAATGTAGGTAGTTATCAAGGATTGCCATAAGAGTTGATTTTTTGTTAATCGAAAGAAACAAAATGGTTTTTGGCAAAAAAATTTACATAACGTATTTTATGTATTTTTTTATCATTTCATTCTTGAGCTATAAAACATGTTATTTTACAATTTATTATTTTCAAGGGTACAGTTAAGTGGATATACTTTATATTTGAATATCAAATGGGTATGTTATAAAGACTCAAGGAGACCACTAAGCTTTTTTCTTTCCTACATTTTGGTGGAGATTTGTATTTATTTTGTTTGCATTGCTTTTAAATGTGATGGAGGGAGCTAATCGCACCGTGACGTTGTTGGAAAATGCTTAGCGTCAGTGTCTGGAGGCAGCATGCATGTAGAAGGTGAATATGAGGGGGAGACAGGTGCCTGTTGCTGTGTACGTGGCAGATTGGATTACTCTTTGCTGTGGTTGAATCCATGGTATCTCATGGCACTGCCGTTTTCATCATTTTACTTGTGTATCTTCCACTAGAATTGAAGCTTCTTCATTGGGGGGAAGTATCCTATTGATTGGGCTATCCCTGTGAATAGCATGGTCAATATTTCTAGAGTTAATACAGGAATAAGTTTTAAAAATGTAACAGGAACCTTTTTACTCTTTGTATCTACCACATCACATGCATAGTCCTATGGTATCAAAATGGACATAATTTATCAGGTCCTAACTAAGGGTGGTTCATTGGGTCATAACATTACTGTACTGCATGCAGCAGAGGGCCTGTGGGGACAGAGGAGCAGCAGTTTCATGGCAGTGGTCTCCTATCTACCTGCATAATCCACCTTTGGCTTTCCCTGGCGGACTTCCCTTGGGCAATATATTATTAGGACCATGGGGAAGAGCAATCTCCCTGACAACGACTGTGTCACAGAGAGAGAAAGAGGGAAGACATTTAGTCCCCTGCCTGAAATAAAGCAGCATAAGAACACTGTTGTAGAACCTCCTTTTTCTACTCTCCCAGTGTCTGTAAAGAAAAATGATCTGAAGTATTCATGTTCCAAGGCCAACTCTGGGGGGAAAAAATCATCTTTCCTCAAAGCTAAAAGTCTGCCAGCAATTTCACAAAGACTAGTAGTTTCAGTATTTATCTCGCTGCAGTTTTATCATTAAAATATTTGCATGAAAAGAATGTCTTTGTTTCCTTAAGACTTCATCTGCTCTTGCTACTCATTTGCTCTTGAAAGGGGATATAATCTTTTTGTTTTTGATCTATAATCATTCCCACAGCAACCGATTGTGATGCCACAGACCAAGGATTATAATTTTCGTTGGAGAATAAACAAATGAATTCTGTGAAACAAAGCTTCTCATTTGTTCCAAATATCCCTGAGAACAATGGAAGACCAATTCTAAAAATATTGGCTGCCTCTAAAAATATTTCCGAGAACATGAATGCATGTTTCTTTAGAAGTCTTTTTTTTTTCCTTTTCCAGCTTTATATTCAGTTCATTTCATACAACAGACATTTACCAAGTTCTTACTATGTGCCAGGTACTTTGCTAGACTCTGGGGGTACAAATATGAATAATACATAATCCTTGCCCTTGAATTCTGAGTCTAAAGATTCCTTCCGAGTTGTAGCCAAACTTTAGGCCAAAGCTGCAATAACTGGATTTTGTCGGGATTCCAATATCATACAGCTATGAGTTTTACTCCAACATAATACGACTTGGATTTTTTTTTTCTATATTAGATCCACTGCATGAAGGGTAATAAGATGTTTTGTTTTGTTTTCTAATGTTTGATAAATTTGGGGATTTGGAAATCTAATTAGAGTGCTAGCAGCTATCTAAAATCTGTTCTTCAAAGTCTATATTTGCTCATTTCTTGGACAGAAAAACAAATGCTTCAGACTCAGGTTTTGGGACCCCTTTTAGAGAAAACTCATCTCTCTTCTCATAATCTGTTACTTGAATGTATGTTAAGTAAGATTCTGAAGCAGCATTTGTTCTTCTTTATGTTTCTGTTGCAGAACTTAACATTTCTCTAAGGTTTGGGAACAGTTATCAAGCAAAGAATTGTGTGTTGTAATATCAACCAAAATTCCCCTAACTGGATGAAATATTTACCTCCAGAAAGAAATAGGAGTTGATAGAGTATAATATAGAGCTCTTTCTCTTCTTCACTTGTAAATCATTGGCTAAGGTAGCCTACCTGTATTTTATATCTCTAGTGGTTAAAAAAAAAAAGGGTCCATTTAATAGAATGTGTTCCTTATGTTTGTTACTTTACAAATATTACTATTTATAAGAGTGTTTAAGCCGCTTTGTGTTTTGTTTACTATCTTGTTAAATTATCGATACATACCCTCAAATTGGAGTAAATAAGACATGCTGTGTAATAAAAAAGAGCATACATCTATTTTTTTTTAGTAAACAAGAGGTGTTTTAAATGAACTCAAATATAGTGATTTTCTTTTTCCAGCCTAAAATTCTACTTTTATTGAATGGTTTGATTGATAATACTTTCAATTTTGAAAAAGGGAGCGAATTTCACAATAGCATTACTTGTAAATAGATACTACAGATCCCCTAGGAAGGGTATGTCAGTTCAACTTTTTCCAACACTGGATCTGAGAAGGGATATTTTTATTCCTTTAACATACTCTAGTCCTTGTTGAACTTGTGCAACTTTAATTAACTATTGCTAAAGCAATGGGTATTTACAGTTGTCTTGATAATCAACATAGATTGTTGTAAAGTCAGTGAATTTACATCTATGATCATTGATGGGGAAGATATTCTGAAGAACGCATCAGTCTGTTGCCTTCAGGTTCAAAATCTTTGTATACATTTTAAGACTCAGCATTATAAACCTGGAGGTGAAAGCATAATTACAAAAAAAAAAGTAGTTCCCAATTTCAAAAGGCAACATAGAAATAGTGACAACAATCTGATATTAAAATTATATCAATATTGTTACTTATGCCTCCTGGACTGGGCTAGCCATTTTATAGACTACAGAGATATATAGTAGATTTTTGTTCAGAAATTTACAATAGCATTGGGGAATAAGAAATATCAGAGGAAAAGATGTTATAACAATAAATTTAAACAACTTAAAAAAGGAAATGTTACAAAGCTAAACATAACTAATGGTCAACTACGTGGTCCACACAGTAATGTATGGTGGTAGGTACATGGTAAGTGTGTGGGATAGCTTTATCAACAGGAGCAGATTGGGGCAGTGGCATCTGAGCTGAACTTTGAAAGAAAGGTGGGATTTAGAGAAAGAAAGGATAAGAAAGTGCTGTCCAGACAAGAGGTTTTCCAACATGAAGAATCAGAATTGAGAACCTCTAACATGGACGGAGAGAAATAGAGCCAAGGGCTGGAATTTAGGGTTATTCACTAGGACTGATTACCACCAATTCCATATGTATATTGAGCTGATATGCACACTAAGGAACACAACATGGCAATTCCTACTGTAAAGAACTTTAACTCAATACAGGAAACAAGACAATATAAAATAACATGACAGAAATGTAGAAGCAGTGCTATCGGGATTCATAAACTAATCTCCCAGAGAATTTCATAAGCTATTTCAAAGAGAACTCCACTGAATCTTCAAGTTTCAATGTTTGCACACCTGTGTGTTTGGATTTCAATCACTGCTTTTACTTTTGTCCTCATACACATAATATGACAATTGTGAGCTTCCTGCTGTATTTTGTTTAATTTCTACTGCATCCTCTTAGTATAAATGTGCCTCTTTCACTGGCAACGTACATTTGGGGCATGTAGCTGTCTCTCTCACAATAGTTAACAGACTACTTGAGACGAGAATGGTAATATAGGATGACAACTGCTGTATTTTTATGTGTGTTCAGATTTAGTACATTGTGCTTATGTGGCAGTGCAATCCAGTTCTTTGTTAATGACAGATTTATTGAAGACAAGCTTTCAGGATTGTACTAGAAATCCTATTAAAGTGCCATCCATTAAACCATTAGAATAGTCATTAAAACTGTGCGGACTTGTTATTCATGAGTTGTTGGTCTCACCATTCTCAGTAGTTTTTGCCAATAATGCTCTACCCTTTGTTCTGTTGTAGCTATTCAGTTCCAAGGAATGCACGTGTATCAGCTTTCTCTCTTTGGCTTCACATTATGTGTAACGGGGTGGGGGTCGGTGTTGAGAGAGAGAAGGAGAGAGAAGGGATTGTTGGTTGGGAGGGTACAAATGAGAGAGATTGAAATCCTGTCTTTGTTTTTAATTATATAGGGTAAAGATTATACTCAAGATCCCACTCTTTTTAATTATATAAGAATCATGTTCAAATCTGGTAATATAGAAAGGTATAGCAAGTCTTTCATCTTCAAAAACATTTGGAAGTGAAGAGTACTGGGAGATGAATTTATCATTAAACCAAACTGACAGAGACATTTGGTATTTAATCTGTTTCCCTTACTGTCCGTAGTTTTGATATAAAGAATTGAACTTTATGGTAGTAAATTTGAAGTTATAATGTATATACTCATATGTCCCTTAGAGTGTAGTAGTTAAGAGCTCTGACTTCAAAGTCAGAAAACTCTGGATTCATATTTCAACTTCACTACTTGTGGACTAGCACTGTAACTTAGGAAAGTGTCTTAACTCCTCTAAGTCTCAATTTCTTTATTTGTAATATGGAGATAACAGTATCTACCTAAATTTGTTTTAAGAATTATATTGAGGTTGAATGCATAATGATGATGTACTTTCTAATCATTATCATCATTATCATCAAAATCATAAGTAATTTATCCTGATTACTTCTCAATACTATATTTTGTTGAGGTTAGAGAGAGAAAACCTATCATCTGTCTATCTATCTATCTATCTATCTATCTATCTATTTACATTTATATATATTTACATTTATAATACATTTATATATGTGTTATACATTTATTTATATATATATAATATATATATTATTGTGTGTATGTGTTTTTGCATATGCATGTGTGTGTAGATATTTTAACAATAGTACTGTTTTATAATCTTTTTCTTTTACTGAAAAATGAAAGTGGACATCTTTATGTCAGCAGATACATAGTAGTTTCAATTGCTTCATTCTTTTTTCATTCTATAGGTCATTTAACCAGTCTCCTATTATAATATATTAAGGCTATTTCCTTTTTTTTTTTTCCAAGTCTAAATGATTCTATAATGACTGTCCTAGACATTTGTCCAGGAGAAAGACATGGTGAAAACTTTTAAGGCTTTTAGGCAGAGTGTAGTGCCTGATAGTATGTCCAAGTCTGACCCTAGCAGATGATGGATCAGTGACTAGCTTAATTTGAAGGTGGGTAGTGGGGTGGACGTGACTCAGATGCAGAAGGCAAAGCGACCCCAAGCCAGGCCTCCAGACCATGAAAGTGCCTCGATAAGGTCACTTTACTCTAGAACCTGATCCTTAGTTTATTAACTTGAGAGGTAATTGTGTTCTGAGGATCTCGCTTTCACTAGATCATACACTAGGTGTATGATCTTAAGGGCCATTTCATCAACATGTGATGACTGGATGCCCGCATCTTTCTGAGAGGACCAGATAATCATGGTCATCAGCCTCTCTGATCCTCCACTTCCTATGTGTCCATAACTTATTTTCTCCCCTCCTTCCTTTAGACATATCATTGCAGGTAGATTTTTTAAAGAAGTGTTAATATATGTTCTAATCTTTTAGAACATATTGTATTTGAAGACATGTGTGATGGTTGAATTGTGTAATAGGCAGTAGAATAAGTCTGTAGTCCCATCTCCAGAGCAACTAAAAAAGAAAGGATAGCATAATTATACTAATTTTTCAATAATAGCTTTTAATTATTATAAAATATATTAGACAAAATATTACAAATCATTTCTGTAGAATGATTGAATAAAATCAGTTCTTTAAAAATAAAAAATTTGGAGAATTGGGGGAGGGGAACAGTGTTGGGGAATTGGGGAAGGGGACTAGCCAAGTTGTTGTTCTTCAATCTTAGTTGTGGAGGGCGCCAGTTGCCGTCTGGCTGCCCTTCGGCAACTCGTGGCCTCTAAGCTCAAGGTGCTGTGTTACAATCTTAGTTGTGGGTGGGTGTAGCCACCATCCCATGTGGGAGTTGAACCAGCAGCCTTGTTTTTAAGGGCACATGCTCTATTCACTGAGCCATCTGGGCTCAGCTCAGCTCAAGTTGCCAAGTTCAGTTCTAGTTGCGGGTGGACGTAGGCCACCATCGAACAGGCAGTCTTGTTAGGAGCTCTTGTTCTCACCAGCTGAGCCATCCTGCACCTGTTGGCAGCTCAGTGGCAGTTCAGCTCGGGGCGCAGCGTCACTGGCCCATGTGGGAATCGAGCCGGCGGCCCTGTTGCTCAGAGTTCATGCTCTTAAGCCAAATCTTAACCAACTGAGCCACTCGGCCGGCCCTAAAATCAATTCTTTAACATTGTTCTTTTCCTTCGCAATTGAGCACACATCAACCAGCTTATGCACCATCACATTCCTCCCATCCTCCACCCTGCCAGAGAAGAAGAAAAAAATTACAGTCTGAAGAGGCAAAATTGCTGGTTTAATGGAGAGCGGGGTAAATGTGTGTTAAGAATCACATGTTCTGTTTTCTTCTTTTTCCTCTCATCTATGCAACTCCATAGAAAAGTGAACAAGGGTGAATCACTGGGTGAGGCCAGCCACCTTCTCTCATTCTCATTCTGGCTTTAACATCCCACGCTCACATCCGCAGAGTATATTGGTAGAGTCAAGTGCTGTTCTGCAGAAATTGCTTTCTTTACTTTTTCCCACCTATCTGTCCATGTGATCAAGTGTGTAAGTGAACTCAGCATTTAGCAGAACCTGCCATCTGTCTGTCTCTCTTTTTCCTCCTATATTTTACTCACCTGGCTGTGATGGTTATGACACTGTATCATGAAGCTCGTGGAGATCTGAAGATACAGAAATGGATACGAGGAAGTTAGAGCCTGCTCTAAGCTTTCTTTATTGTCCAAACTGGGACACTTTGAGAGCAAAAGATGTCCATATTAATAATTAAACTGGGACAGCAGATGTAAACTGGGATACAAGGCCGCCCTTACTCAAACCCAGCCTATAGCAGAGCTTGATTCTGGGCTTTTTATCTTTCTGTGTGATCAGGGCCCTGCCACTCTCCCCACAATTCCCAACATGGTGGACTTGAGACCTCTGAGAAGTACAGTTGTTGAACCAGAAAATGAAGGCAAAAAGACTGTATTAAAATGATTAATTAATTTGGTAATATAGTTTATATAGAATCATCGCCTGGCAAGCAGCCACAAAGCGATATTTCAGAACAGTGAGTGGATGTACAAAAGTTGGAAATCATGGTATGAAAGGCTGTTAAAGGTGTTCACTGAGAATGAATGTTACGTGTGCCAACGTCAAGGGTTTCTCTTATCATGAATCAGGTTACAACCAAGTGTGCACCTGGGAGCCATTGTGTTTATTTAACATGGTTTTATATATCTCTGGTCTATTCCAATATGTGTTTACTTTATAGTCACATCTTCAGAGGGGAAACTTATTCAACTAGTTCTAATGTTCTGAGGTAGAAGTCATTGTTGCCACGTAGCCTGCCTGAAATGCATTTCAGTCATTCATTCTACAAATACATTTTAAAATCAACTATATCCTAAGCAGTTAGTATACAACATCAGATAAATTATAGTCCCTGTAGTGATATTCTCATGTGATTCCAATTTTTTTTCCAAAGGACTAGTACATAAAGTTATCAATGTACTGACATTTTTCTCATATATTTTACCTGGAGTAATCTTTAATTTTATATTATAAAAGCAACATGCAATTTAAACA